>NW_024582770.1:278571-345571 GCF_018398535.1 Haplochromis burtoni
ATATAGATAGATAGATAGATAGATAGATAGATAGATAGATAGATAGATAGATAGATAGATAGATAGATAGATAGATAGATATTAATCAATACCTTAAAGGCGCCATACACCTATAAAGTTGTATTTTTCACTTCTTTAATCAGCAGAGCAACTAGGTTCAACTAGCATATTTTTTTCTCGTTAATAAGTAGCCTTTTAAAAATGTTGAACTTTATGTACCACAATGTGCCACTGCAATTTAAGATTGGTTGCTGTCATTGGGCCTCTCATTAGTATTATCTCTGTTTTATTTTGTGATATTGCATTTAATAGCAAAAGTGTTTTTCTTTTGAAAGCAGGCTGTTTCTCACACAGCCAAAATTTTCAGCTCTAGTATAAGGTGCTGTACTTTTCAGCTGTTGTACATTACATAAAATGAGCTGTGCATGTTAATAATTAACCTCTGAAGGTACCACAGACAGATACTTTTATCACTGGCATTTACAGATAGACTTGTTGGTTTTCAAGTTTCCAGTTATCTACTGAAAATTACTTGAGAAAAATGAGGAGACTGTTTGTTTGTTTGGTTTTTTGCTATATTTATAACTTTAAACTTCTGTTTTGTCATTTGTGTTAATGCAAATTATCTTACCAGCAATAATTTTGTCTCTCTCACTCTAGAGAGGATCACGGGGGTTATTCAATCCTTTTTCTATAAACCTCTCTCACTCAGTATTAAGTCCTCCACACTGCCAAAAATAGCCACGGGTTCTCCTTTGGGAACGACAGCAGAGCTTTGCTGTAATAATCTGTTTGTATATGTCTGTGTACATGCATGCGTGCTTGCATCTGTGTGTGCCTAGTTTCAAAAGCGTTTACAGAGACATCTTCCCCAGCACAGCATCATTTAAGATTGAGGAAGAATAGCTGTCAGCTGTGTTTTATTACATGCAGGGGAACTTTCACAGCTGAAACCAAAACCTATTAGGAAATAAATTCCTTTAGCTTTTCTAAATAAGTTATCTCTGAGCATGGCATTGAACTTGGTTGATGAGACTCCCTGTGTGTTGCTGGTTGTGCATGTGGTTGTGCATGTGCATGTCTGTGAGCATGAATAACTTGCACAGGACATAAATGTTGCTTGATCAGCACAAGCAGACAGAGGCCCTGACAGGAGAAAACAACTGCGACAGCAGAATCAGAGAAAGAAAAATATAGGACAAGAATTCCAAATGGCGGGGTGAAAGAGGCAGAACAGAAAGAGGGGGTCAAAATAACATAGCATTACTTCCCTGCAAACAGTGTGCAGAGATTCCTAAAATGGCTGAAAGTTGTCAGCAGGGGTGAAATGTTTAAAGAGACAGGAGCAAAATAAAGGAAACGAAAAGAAGATCTGAACACATAAAAACAGGTTATCTCTGCAGAAACATTCTTAAATTATGTTCCTGGTCACCTTTTTAGACTGTGAGACCACCAGCGGTTAACATAGAATACATTAAAATTACTTAAATAACATATTTTATGCTTTTATAGCTAACTTTAGCTTTGCTTGCATGCATAGATATAATGTAATAATGACACCACCTACAGGTTACTCATCTGTTTTGAGTTAAAAATTATCAGGAAAACTGGTGAACCTAGCTCTACATTATAAAAGCTGGCATCAGCCAGCAGGTCTCCTGGGTTCAGTCAAACAAATTACACCCATTGTTTTTCTACTTCATCTTCCTTCAAGCTCTACTTGCACTGGGCTTTTTGAAAAGAATTTTGAAACAGGTTTTTCTTTTTTTAACATTCAAGGCTCATATTTTGACCACTACTTAGATGCATTTTACACAATTTCAAATCTTCTCGAGCAAAAAAGACTAAACACCCTTAATTTTGGTCTCGCCCACAGTTAAATCAGTGTGTTTGACATTGGTAGGTTTGTTACATTTAATCTTGAACCCAGTAACCTTGTCGCCTTGTTACTTTCCACTCCCCTGTGTTACAGGCTCACTCTTAGTGTTTTAAACATTGAGCACACCACTGAGGGAGGACAACAACACAACAGCAACTTATTGTTTTCAGTGAGGTCGCTCTGTAGTGAAACAAAGTTACAAATGTGATCTCGAGCGTTACCTTTGAAAAAGTAAAGAGCATTTAAACAGATGTTAAATGGTGCGGCTGGGATACCACATGCAGTGTAGGGACCTAAATACTTACTAAATGCTAGACTGAGAAAAGAAAAGCAGACAGACAGAGAGAGAGAATAGGCGGAGGTCAGTGTGGTCGCCAGCTGTTTGAGAAGAATAGACCGTTATATAGAACAGAGGGCGGCAGATGGCTAGTCAGCACTGACACACACACACACACACACACACACACACACTATTTACACATTCAAATGACAAAATATGAAAACTTGCCCACTGTCTGACTTATCACATATAATAACTTCTATATCATTTTAGATGTTTGAGGTCCCTTTCCTGTATTCCTCACACATTCAGCACAATGGAGGTCAGTTAGAATTATTATATTCTGTGAGAAAGTCCATTTTACTGACTCAACCATTACTATAATTGTGACTGCTTTGCTTGTTTGCATAAAATATCTACATTAAAATTCTAATATAACACAAAAATAGGGTAAACTAGACTCCAGTTTCTCTTATTCTGCTATATCTAAAAAGCAGTGGCACAGATCCACAACAGCTGGTTTTTATTATTCCCAGTATGATTTATGTTTTGCGTCTGGGGCAATCGTGGCTCAAGAGTTGGCAGTTCGTCTTGTAATCGGAAGGTTGCCGGTTCGAGCCCCGGCTCAGGCAGTCTCGATCGTTGTGTCCTTGGGCAAGACACTTACCCGTTACCTACTGGTGGTGGTCGGTAGCGGCAGTGTCCGGCAGCCTCGCCTCTGTCAGTGCGCCCCAGGACAGCTGTGGCTACAATGTAGCTGCCATCACCAGTGTGTGTGTGGATGACTGAACGTGTAAAGCACTGTACAAATTCAGGCCTTTAGATTTTCAGCTTTAATCTGCAGATGTTTCTTTGATGGTTTTATTGGGACTTATCTGTTCTTCCAGAGGCTTTTTGTTTGCCAAAAACTTTTATTTAAGTCACTATTGTTTATTTCACCTTCCAGTTTACTTAGTGTGTCTACATTTAAGTCCTTTTTGTGATCACGACATAAAACATGCAAGCAGCTTACAGTAAAAGTGCAACTCTAATGCATAAATTTGTTTCTGTGACCTGCTTTCTGTGACCTGCAGAAGAGTCTTCTTCAGAGTTATCCAAAGATGTTGCATTCCAAAAGGATATCTGATCATGTGGCCATAAATTATCCACATTTATAAGGAAAGGAATTCCTGTACAAGGTCGGGAATAAACTGACAAAAAGTAACATCGTGGTGTGGTTTACAGCCTATTGGCAGTGAGTGAGAAAATATTTCACAACTTTTTTTGAAGGTCATCAAAGCAATGAAAACTTGAATGAAAAACAAAGTGCAACAGTTTAGTTGACACTTTGCTGACTCCTGCTTGCTGATTTTGTGAGTTTTCAGTGAGTGCAGCTGCGGTTAAGATATCCATTGAGATAAAATCAAATCACATATAAATGTGTTCACAATAAACATCCTTAAATTCTCACACATACGCTCTGGTCAGGTCAGAGAAAAGTTTACAATAGCAGCCTACTAAGAGCACACTGTAAACACATTATGCAACATACTGTATTCAACAAACAAGTTTCACCTAAGCTAAATCATGTATTATACAACGCTTACCCCGATGATTCCTTTTGATGAATGTTTTCGTACTATCATCAATCAAACTTGAAAGGAAATGTGTTTCTTTTCTTTTCATATTGCAAGAAAAGGTGTCAAGGACAGGAGAGGTGTTATGAATGTTTCATTTATGAGTTTATATATCTGTAATATTAACTGTAGCCCATTTATTTAAAAAAAGGTACTGATCTTTAAAGTTTCCTGTGAGAATGACCTAAAAACAATAAAAAGAAAAGGTTTTCAAATCCTTGCCTGAAGATAACCGTATCATCTTGGTGACACAAATTAATCAAACATGGCAAGATGTAAAGTCTTTTCATGCCAGTAGGTCTAATTATATCCAGTTTAACTCCATATTATTACCATATAGTGTTAATAAAAGATCGCTGTCTTTTTGATGAAAGATTGAAGTGTCATTAGCACCAGATACCTCGTGATTAGTGCTAAGTAAAAGACTAATAAGATAAAGAAATGTCAGGATGGCTCACACCTTGCAACAGGCCGAGATAACCATCAGATAATCTCATTAAAAGGCTCCAAAAGAACAAAGACCACAAACACAGTTGAGATGTCCAGGTCAACGACTCACATTAGCGGAGGCGAGGCCTAACAGAGAGATACTGTCTACAGCTGCCTGTGTTTACACACACCAACCACACCATAAACCTAACTTAACCCTTAGCAAAATGTAAAAGTTAAAAAAAAATTGTAAATCAACCATCATAATGTTTTTTTTAAACCTTTTCTTGTTGCTTTTTTGGTGTCAGACTATAAACATGTCCTTCTCGTGACTAAAGTTGGGTGTTTTAACATAGAAGAAACCCTCAGTAGCCATACCAGAAACTACAGTTGTCCACTTTTCACTTGTCACTTTGTCACTATATGAAGTTAATGCTATATTTTTCCCATGCTTTTATTTCAAAGGTCAAGACTTAACTTTTCACACCCTTCAAAAGGGCGTTTGATATCATTTTAGAGATGATTAAACAAAGTATAAACAAGCTGTGAAGCCAATAAGCTTATTATAAGCTTCATCATAGCTGGATTTGTTGCAGAGATGTTATAATGGGAACCAAAAAATAGAACATTTTATAATTGTGTATGGATCTATTTGTACAGTTGGTCCCAAAAGCTGAAACACTTGTTTACCACTTGCTTAGAAATGCTTGCTTAGAAATAAAGCAGGACATAGGGCACATAACAGAATACAAATTAGTTTGGGTCATGACTTGTGAGAATACATTCTTTCAGATGGTTCCCAGAAAAAAAAAATCAAAAATCGGAAACCCAGTGGAACAACAACAACAGGCTCATTCAACAACTGCGAATATGTAGGTCGTCCCCAGTGGAGTGAAAGAGCTTCATTGCAGCTACATGGAAAATCATTATTCAGTGTGTGAGTTACTGGTCATGAGTTTATGCAATAAATCAACAAAGAGACAAAATAAAGGAAAACAATGCAGTTTGCATTTTTGTCGCTAAGATTTTGAGATATTTAATAGCAACTGATAATAGCCCACATGATCAAAAAACAACAACATACGCATATACACCTTACATACACACAAGAAAGCAGCTCAGTGACCACACTGTACTCAACACAAAATTTGTACGGTCACCCAAAGCTTACTTATGTGCCATCCTGGTGATTTTTTTTCTTTAGATCTTTAAATTACAATACAGAAAAGTTTATTTATTCCTTTGACTCTGTCATAGGTCATGGATTCAAAGCTGTGATCCTTTCTCGACCCTTTCTTGTGATTTAAAACCCCAGGTCCTCTTAGAACTTCTTGCCACATTAGAGCCAATTAAATCTGATGTATTACTTATCCAGTGAAGCACGGATTGACCTCGCAGCATATATAGTTCATTCTGAGCTGAGCTTGTGTCAGTTTCTGCTGTTGATGTGACCTGGTTGGATCCACAACACACAACTTGTTTAAAAAGGAAACAAACAGCAACGATTCTGAGATTTAATCTTAAATTATCTGCAGCTATGGATCTTTATATAAGTGTTGAAGTGTGGCAATGAAAATAAAAACAAACATGTTAAGTGAACTATTAACAAGTCATTAGTTGACAGATGAAAAGCCTCTTTGTTTATGATTATGAAACAGGAAAAAGGAAAGGGAAACAAAACTGTTCTAAAACTATCCAGTATAACTGACTCCACGTTAAATGATACTGTAAGTTTAAGAAATGTAAACTTAGTATCTGTGTCCTGTTCAGATTTAAAACATGCTTTAAGTGATAAATTATTCAAGCGTCTTCGCTGCTGTATTTATGCCCAGTAACCATTTCCAGTAGTCTCGGCGTCTTTATTGTTCTCATCCGTTGGCTAAGCAGTGACATCATTCCCCTTTCACCCAGTTCTCCGGCGGCTGCAGTGCGAGGTAACTTGCGGTCAAACCGCGATGCGTTCAAATGCCGTTCTTAACCTCCGAAAACCGTAAGAATAAAGATGGAAAAACAAATAGAAAAAGAAATATGTCTGTGACTTGTTGGGCCTTTAAAAAATATTTAAATGAATAACATACACAATAAATATGATAAATATACATATTGTAACACAAAAGTCAAACACAAAAAATATCACAGGGCACAGACTGCAGTAGAATAAAGTACCATTTTTTAATTTATTATTTTTTTTAAATAACTCCAGCCAGCCTCCTGCTTTAGGCAATGATTAAAGGCAATGACTTCCACACTGATGTTATATTCCATTAATGATGTCCACAGATAAATCGCTAGTACCTTCATCTAGATGTAGATACTAGCACACATCTTTAACGTGGGCTCATTTTTCCAGATAGGCTAAATATGTATGTCCGCTGACATCTGACAAATATGAATTTAAAGACTACGCTGATTGTGTTATGCATGTGTCTTTAGGACATTCTGCATTTTTCACTTCCTGAGAAGAGAGGAAGGTAAACTGCATTCTGTGGAGCACTTAAGGAACAGCGACACTTGCTGCCATAATCATAAATGATACTGCCCTACACGAATGCCAGACAATAAAACACAATAGTCCGGAATTTAGAACAAGTGGGGGAAAGAACCTCATTATTATGTTATGTTACTAATGTTTTTGTCAATCAAATTTCCCACAGCTCCTTAATGTTACATAAGATGTCTACGTTGCATGCAGGGAGTCGGTATAACAGAACTCCTGAATACGGGAGTCATTTTTGTAGCCTGCTGCACAGTTAGGAGAAAGGTGTCCTATTGTATTTAGACCAATTCAATGTTATCTGTGACAATCATTAGATAAATATATGCAAATATAAGAAAACAAATAAATAAACTCCCGTGTCGTGTTTATCTCGCCGCATTGCTTAGTGCAAAAGACCACGGGTGTAATGTGGCACTGACACGGTTTTAAAAACCATGCAGTTTTAGGGCAGTAATTTCTTTAAAGCACAGCAAACAGATGTGACACATTTTTGCGATGCGGAGTTAAATTTAGGTGATATGTACACCACCCCCTCCTACTCTGCTTTTCTCCATCATTCTCTGTGCCGAGGTTACTATCGGACAAACCTCCCTTCCTCCACTGCCGGGGTTACTATCGGACAAAATCATCCTCCTTCTCCTCCTGTTCTTCTTCATTTTCATCCTGACCTGTTTTATTCCTGTTTTTCTGGACCCGCATATTTTTCAAGCATAGGTACTCCTTAAAAATTACGATATGTTTCTCCAAGGACGACAATTTACGAGCTGCACGGCTGAAAGTGAAACATGTTGCATGTTAATTAAATCCTGCAAAAAGAGAGAGACCCGGGTTACTATCGGTCAACCCGAAAACGAGGAAGCTGAGACACATTTGGTCCCTTATTCAAAAACGAAACAAAGAAACTATTCATTAACTGAGACAAAGACACATTAAAATATTTACTCACAAAAATAGGAGATGAAAAAATCAGTAGATATGCTTTCAGTTGCATAAGCGAGAGAATCAACAAGCTGTATTTTAATGGAAACCCACATTCAGAAACCCAGAATAAAAACTGCCTGCAAGAAATTCTTGAGAAGTCCTTATCACTCAGGTCAACCTTGACATGGGAGCCTTGTTCCCCTGTTAAGTCCATGTCCTTCTCTTTGTGTTTTTCACATTTTAGACACAAGTAAGTGTCTCAGATAACAAGCTTTATATGATGATTGTGTTGTGTTTTTTGAAACAGCAAACTACACCAGTGACACTGATATGTTTTGTTTTCAAAGAAGGCTTTAGTCCTGTGTAATAATAACTATGGTCTTTCTCAATGGTTTCAAGGTTTTAACCAGTTAATTAAATTAATCATTTTCAATGCCTTTTTTAAAGAGACTGACTAGATGTGCACCATAACTGTGGACCCTTATTATTATCTCAGAGTTTCCATCACAGTATCTGTGCAAATTGCGCTTTAGCACAAACAAGGCTGCTAACATTGGCTTGATTTCTTAGTCACAATGAGTCACAATAAGAAAAAAGTATTTTCTGGCATATTTCCCTTCCATCACTTTTTCACATTTTCAGTGGGAAGTACAAAAATGCTATGACAATGACATTTAGGAAAAATAAGAAGTCACAGTGTCTGGTTTCAGAGTATTTTAAGACAGCAAGAATAAGAGGAATAAAACTGACTTAAAAATCACACAGCAAAATCTAAACGGTGCACACGAGTACAGCATTTTCAGCTCTGCCCAGTCCAGAGGGATAGTTGGAGATGCCTGTTTTCATTAGAGTGAGGTAGGAGGATCGAGAACTGTGTGATGTAAAGTTAGTTTCATGAAAACTGATCAGAATATCTATCGTTCCTGTGAAGTGTTCTTCACTTCATTTATTGCAATTATATGTAAAGGGTTGGTGTCTTTATTACCACTGACTGGAGAACAATAGTTTGCCATGGCTGGCACAGTGTGAGTTTGCTTACTTGATCACAATACTACAAGCTCTTGGGAAATTAATGTGCTGTTGGAATCTCTTCTAATTCAGACTTGTGACCACATGAAGATATGACCGTTGGCTTGGATCATTCAAATGTTCTTTATTGGTAAAAAAAATAGTTAGTTACCTTTGTACTGGTGATATATATACATTATTGGGTTGCCAGCTCACCAATGTATGCTATTGTACTTTCAAGACACATTCCTCTACAAATGCTGTATCATTAACTCTTACTTTTCTTGACAGTGCATTTATTAAACTGTTTTTGAACATTAGAAATTCATTAGTCTTTATGTGTGAGAATTCTGGTTTATTGATATGGAAAACAAACTTTGCAAGAAAATGGGGGGTGGGGGTTATCATTTTGGCCCCTCGGTGGGCTACAGAGTTCAACAAGGACCAATTTTGTCCCCAATAGTTTTTAATCTGCATGTTTATGAATTATCAAAGGCATTCAGAGCCTATAACACTAAGTGCATAGTTGGTAATATTATGTATGCAGATGATCTTATGGTATTTAGTCCTAGTAGTCTCTAATTCTTCACACGTTCTGCTTATGGTGTGGAAAACAGTATAGAAATACAGAGAAACAGACACAATGCCAGAACACTGCACAATGATTTGTAGAAACAAGGAGGACGAATATCAAAGATTTTCAAGTTTAAATAATCAGATAATAATCTTGCTGTCTGTAATAAGGTTAAATATCTTAGACGTCTTTCTGCAGATCAAATGACCAATAATGATGATATTTAAAAGCAATGTCGGATGATGTTTACACGAACAAACATCCTCTTACATAAATTTAATGCATGTACAGACTGAGTGAAGATCTGTCTAGAGAATATTGCTCTATATGGCTCATCTGTGAATGAATCATAGGAGAATGAGTTTACAGAAACTTCATGTAGCTTATGAAGTATGAAGAACTTTGAATGCTCAGGTAAATTGGAAAAGCACTATATAAGAACCAATCCGCTTACCATTTAGTTCATAATGAGGCTCATATTACTGAGGAAACCAGCTGACTCAGTGCATGTGAGACATTTGTAACTGCTGGAGTCAGTACATTTGAAGCATTATTAAGAATGAGATCAGTGTGGAGGTTAATGGATCTAAGGTTTGGCACCATATCAGTCTTCATTGTGGAAACACTGGTATAATTGTCTCTTTGTAGGAAGGTGATTTGGGTGTCTCAAACATTGTGGTGTATGATTTGTTTTGTTTCAATGGAATAAATAAAGATAGAAGATTATTGTTGGTTTCACTCAAGATTACTTTGGATAGCCAAAGAAAATGGACAATTATTGGAAATATCAGTTTTGAGAAAAACACTTGCTGTGGTTGGACTCTCGTTTTTAATGCAGACACATGTTTTTAAAAACTATGGAAACTTGAGCAAGGTTTTGCTATATTTTTTACATTCTTTTACACAACAGAACTGTGTCACAATGTGTCTCTTTATGGATAAAATAAGCTGTTTTCAATAAAGAGATTACACATCTTACATTTTATTTCAGTTCCCTTTGTTTCAAAGAGAAAAGAAACTACGATTTATCCAGAGAACTTAAAGTGTGCAGCTCAGTCAAAAGCTAACTGAAAGACTAATTACCTTAGTGTTTGTGTACGCTGCCTTCAGTTCAGCACTGACTGAGTTAACAAAATGTAAACACAGACTCTAATGAAACAATGAACTGTCCAGAGATGTTACAGTAAACTGAGAAGGAGACATGCATCTTAGGATCCACTTGGCTTTGTCAGACAAGCGTTTGTTTTGTCTTTAAGTACTCTGAGAGCTTTCATTTAGATCTCTGTAATGCCTGCTGGGTGAGTTCTGTAGCCCAGAAGCAGTTTAAATTGTCCCTAGTTAGTCCAAAGTCTTCAGATAAAATAAACAGCTAAACAGGTTATTGTATAACTCAGTCAATTAATTACTGTTTCTGCATGACCTAGATAACTGTGATCCATCTTCACCGATTCACAAAATTCTGGAGATTCTGTAACTGATTACTGTGACAGACAGGAGATGGTGCTTTAATTTCACCCCATGTTTAGAGAACAGTTATAGTTATATAGTTAGTTAAATAGAGGTGTATAATGTTTCTTTTATTTTTTAAAGCTGAGTAATATGAAGTTTGCAAGATCACAAAGGACGATAAGACTCTGGACAGATTCTGCAGTTCATTTAGTCAGAATTCATTGCAGTATATCAAAGGACATGTCATTGCCAGATGATTGTCATGTTCTTTGTACGTCAGAGAATCTGTGTACATCATGCACCCATCTTGCAGCTTTTCTCAAACATCAACAAAGGCTTACCAGTAAACAAATAGAATCAGTGTTGGAGGGGATTGCTGGTCTTTATCCCTTTGATACAGACCAGAGAGAGAGAGAGAGAGAGAGAGAGAGAGAGAGAGAGAGAGAGAGTCCAAACTTTTATCTTGCAAAAACTTGACAGTAGTGGTGCTTAATTTGTCAAAAGATGTTTTTTTTCTTACAGCAGAAGTTGTTGCAAATTGTCACTAACGTTGTGGACATGCAAAGGTTTTAGAGTTGTTCCTGAATGGAAGTTTGTTGGACAGCAGAGCTATCCAGTTATCCATATTTAACCACACTTAGCAAGTTGACAAAGGTTTTGGGGCTAGTGAGCAGGCAAAGTAATAGAGATAGTGTTCTCTCATTAGAATAGATTGTAACAATTTTTCTTGATTCTTGAAGGCATTGGTTATTAGCATTTCATTAAAGAGCCCGAGTTTACAGATTCTTACAGATTATGTTAAGATTAAACAGAATCTACAAGAATTTCTGTTTTTGCTTCTCTTTACATTCAAAGAAAAAGAACATTTAAAAAGTGATGATGTGAAAGTTGTTGTTTTTTGTAAACTTGGGCACAGTCATTGATCAAAGTGAAAGTGATGGCCAGATAGACGCATATGAATGACCAGCAGCAACTTGTAGCAGCTATAATTAAACTTTTGAGATTAGTCAAGTTACACAAGTTATTAAATATTAACATTGTTCAGTCAGTCAGTAAGTTATGAACAGGCCACATTAAACATATCTGACCACAGTGCAATACAAACCAAAAAATTACAAATAAAAGCTTCCTAGTTTCAGAGTTTGGTGAAAGACATCAAAACTCAAACTCATCTCGAAGGGGATTCTGCTGGATTGCATCCCTTTGAAGTGGATCTATTTACTTAGCCCAGCAATGTTATCCCAGCTGACTGTGATAGCACTGCTGCAGCTCTGAAAGAGGATAATCTCATTTCTTATCCAAATCACTACAGCACATAGTTGCTGTACAGCATCTACTGTTTATTGTGCATTACCACATCACTCCACGTGACCTGGAGTGGTCTTAGCCTGCCGTGATCTGAGTTTAGGTTTGAAGGATGAAAGCAGCAATTAGAAATGAAGCAATGACAAGCTAACATCCATGCGCTTTCTAAGCCGCTTATCCTTTTCAGGGTCACAGAGGGCCGGAGCCTATCTATGCACACATTGGCCAGGAGGCAGAATACACATATACAGATAGAGCCACATTAATACTCACCTATAGTATTGCTTTTCAGGAAGAATACAAGTGTACAGTTTGTTGACTGAACATCCAGTATTTTTGCAACTCCCTTGTTTATCTACAGGACCTTTTGAAATAGAAACTGTTCTGTGTTTGTATAGGCCTTTTAAACATTCATTCTCTAAATTATCAATATATCCATGCCCATTACCCACACAACATATGGATATGGAAATGTTATATTTACAGAATCGAATAGATGCATATATTGTGTTCTACATTTTTACGATTATGTTGTATACCTAATATCATTTTAAATTTCTTGAACTTAATTCACTGTGCATAATTTTACTTAAATTATCAAGAGAAAGAGATAATAACGCATTATTATTATTATTATTATTATTATTATTGTTGTTGTTGTTGTTGTTGTTGTTGTTATTATTATTATTATTGAATGGATATAGAACAATGGTCAGTAATCTGATTAAGTTTAAAAGAAGTGTTGTTGCTAATTGAATTTTTCCATGAATCATCCACTTATTGAAAAGCGGCACAGTGCACAGAGGCGCGCGAGTGTCGCTGGCCCTTTAAGACATGTTTTGCCTCCGCACGTGCTTTCCTTATATGGGAGCAGCAACAAACGGTGACCGTTAGTTACCTCTGCTGCTGCTCTTCTCTGCTCCGCATCGAGCTGCGCTATAAAACCCTGGCGGACAAGAAAAAAACATTTTGTCAGCCAGTGAGAGAGAGAGCAACGGTGCACCGTAACAACTGAGGAGAACATTTTATTCAACCTTTGAACGAAGGATTTCAATTTATGAGAAGGAGTGGATATAAACACCGTGCAGGATACAGGTCGGTGATTTGGAAGCGCAGTTTTGACTTTTGTGAGAAACTGTGCGTTTCTTTGTTTAACAAAGAGTGTGAGAATATCTCTTTTAGAGAAAAAAAAAATCCATATTACTATTTATGAAGACGTTGTCATCTTAATATTCTCAGTCCGCGTGAGTGAAAATGTAATTTTCTTCTTTGATGAAAATTTCTATTGTTTAATTATTGGCTAGTTATTAGTCGACGTTTTTGCATTAACGTCGCGGAGTTAACCAGTGACGTTAATGTGCCTGAATAGACACTTTAAGTTTAAGTCAGTACTGTTGGGGTTTTTTTTAAGTACAAGTGAATGCATTTTTTCTTTCCTTATTTTTTGCTCTTTTGTGGCGCAAGTGTCTTATGTGGTGTTAAAAAAAGCGATGTCAAGGTAGCTATAGTCAAGTACAGGACTTCCGGTGAGGTATACCAAAAATAAAAGGCAGTTTGTTGCAATGTCCTCTTTTGCAAACCCTTAAAGAAAAACTAAAGACGTAAAAACAAACAAACAAAAAATATCTACATTCTTCCTCAATTAACGCAAATCCACGACAGAGCGCTTTGCATGGTAACAGTTGTATGTATAGGTGGTCTTCGTTACATCTATATTTTGTCGTCCCATTTGTTGCCTCTTAATGCTGAAGGTTTGCTCACCCTACTTGTGCCTTCACTTTGGCTTACTTGATGCTGCTGCTGTGGGTCAGCGTCGCAAAGCTGATGACCGCCAGTAACCTCAGCTCAGTAACACAGTGAAACAGAAGCACAAAACTCTCTGTCAGACGATGATTTGAAGTCTGCTATATCGTTGTCATTTGGTTGTAGTGCAAAAGGTGGCCAATTTCAACTATGACTATTAACTATATGCTGCTTATAATTTCTTCCTTTGTTTTAGTTTTTTGTTGTCAGTGAAAAAAGTCTTTTTCTTTTAAATCTATGTGTATGTGCGCAGTGGTGACGAGAATGTAGGGTTTTTTATGTGTAGCTATGTACGCAGTGATGACGAGATGCATTACTGTAGGTTGTTTTTTTTCATTCGTGATTTAGGGAAGCATAAACGCGTCTTTCCAGTAAAGCATCGACGATTTTATATTTCTTTTTTTCTTAATATCGAAAACGCTCTCTTTAAAAACTCTGAGTGATTTGTCAGGTGTTTTACACAAAGCAAGACAATGAAGTCAAGGGGGGAAAATCATGTGTGAGAGTGATATAACACGTGAGCGAGGATTGATGGTAAACAAGTATTAAAAAAATAAAAAGAATTTGTGTGTCTACCACTAGAGGCGCATTGGCTCTGCACTGTACGGGCTTCTCATCACTAAGCAGAACCGCTCGTGTCTCTCCGTATGCGACGCATTTCCACCACGTCGTGTCTCAGAAACATACAAATCCCGGAGGGTGGACTGATCAATAATGATTTATCGGGATGTCATGTTGAGCTGGTTGTATTATTGGAGAAAATATAGATAGAATTAAAGGTAAATGAATGCAAAGGTTTGTAATTGGCAATAAGGACGCAAACGCGGGTTCAGTTGAGGGGAAGGGGGGGGGCAGTTACAGAACAATAAATTTTGCCAGTAAAAAGACAAAACATATGTTTTTCTTTTTAAATCCCATGTATTTAGTAGAAAAGAATAGTGACATCTATTCACTGTGTGTGTTAAATGACGAAATGCATAGAAAGAATGCATTGTATGCATAGTTCACCATCTGCTACAGCACCATTGCTGTCTCTGATATGGTAATAAACATGGTGTTCTCCGCATTCACCATCAGCTGTGATAAAACACAAGATCGTGCTGATGATGTTTTTTTGTCTTCGGGGTTTTCAGAATTCTCCCCCACATCCTCAGTGAATGGTCATCACAAATGGTCAACAGCGTTAAAATAATAACGAAAAATCAGAAAGCTGATGTTTTGCTTTTAGTTTAGTTTTTTGAGTGAAGAGGCTCTCAACATGTCAGTTCCAGGTATCTTACATTGTTTCTCTGAAACTGTTATATATGCCCCCGAGTTCTGTTATTAAAATAAGTGACTCATGGAGAAAACAGATGTAGGAGTACAGCTGAATAAGGACAGGGGTTAGAGTATTGTTTGCTGTTCCCAAAGTTCATGTTAGTTTTTATTGCGACATTTAATGCATTTAAGTGGATTTACTGATTACTTATAAATTCGCTGCAAAACACCTGAGAATGTGGTTAGATTGACTAAAATGTTATTTGCTTGAAATAGCAAAAATGCGGTGTAAAACCATAGAGAAGTGTATGAATGGCTTAATAAGGACAAGGTTTTTCAGCCCACAGGCAGATCAGTTAAGATCGTGTTTCAACATCACCCTGTCCTTGACATTGTTATTTTGTCATCCTGCTCTTTGTGAAATCCAGCCAGCTTTTCTCTGTATAAAGGACTTCTGCGTAATAAACAGCACAGCATTAATTCTCCCACCAAAAATAATCCAACTTCATCACCAATAAAACCATCAAATCTGAAAATACATAAAGTGCATTACTGTTAATAGTTTTTGAGCTCAGTGAAATGTTGAGATGTCAGGAATGAGCCCTTATACTATTTTTGATATGTCATGCTACAACGTCTTCCTCTCTAACTGCAGTTAACATCAAGTAAAATAGATTTCAGTGACCTTAATTAATAATTGTATCAGCCTTGAGCAGCAGTGACTCTTAAGTTCTTTATTAAAGAGTTTTTATGTTAACTTTTGATCACCAGGAGACCAAATTTACTGACTAATTCTTGATAATGCCGTGTTTCAGATTTCCAAGGCTTTCTTGTTTTAATTATTCACATTGATTAATTTTCTATCATCAGTTGTTCCTGGTGTTAAAAAAAAGAAACTGAAATAAAACTATAAGTGACTGTATAGGTAGTCTCATTAGATCGCGTTGCATAAAACACATCTGAGCAAATATCCAAGGACTTTTTGAGCTGCAGATAGAGCAAACAAATAGGCAGGGAAAGGTTTCCACCCACGCAGATTTTCACAAGCATTTGAAAGAAACTCTGATTAATCAGTGGATTATTTTGTTTTAAACAATAGGAATAAATGGGTTTACGGTGATAACTTTAACTTTTAAACGAGACGCAGTATTGTGTGCGATACTGAGTGTTAACAGGATTAATTTTATTTTGTGATTAAAGAAAAGAAGGGATTGGAGGGGCAGGGGGGTGGTAGCTAACAACTCGTACCAGATGACGAATTTGCCCCCCACCCACCCAGTCATTCTCCCAGAAGAAGCGTCACTTAACTTTGGTACAGACGGGGCTACATGAAGTGGACCTGAGTTTGCAGGGTTTAGCACCCTTCCTCAGTCAGTAGAGTTGGCTTCATTTGTCGACTGTAGCGATACTTTCGGCTTGGCTCTGAGTTTCAGATTGAAACAGTTTATTAAATAGGTGAATGTTTTTGCCATCATTATTATTTTTTGATTTCTTGTTTCTATGTTCATGGCCTACTGTCACATGACGAGGCCGAGTTTACAGCCATATTCGGTAGAAATGCGTGATCTTGGTAATCATGGTTTTGCTAATGTAACATGTAACAACTTTCTGTTCTGTTTTTTTTTTTTTTTTTTTTTTGTGCGTCAGTGGGGTATATTTTTTGTCATCCGTGTCTTTATCCACAGGGAATAGAGGTTTAGTTAGTCAGTTAGCTGACTTTGTTTAATTAGTGGACTTTTTACGCGGAGCAGATTGTTATTGATGAGTCCTTTATACAGTGTTTGATCCTCTTTCTTGTCTGTGTGGATTCACAGTGAGGAGCAGGAGCGTGCTCAGTGAGGTTGGGAAGACGGCAACATGGCAGTCTCCACTCAGCTGGGTTTACTGCTTTGGAAGAACTTCACCTACCGACGGAGACAGACTGTAAGTAGCAGTGTAGCTCAATTGACTGATTAATCCTGTATTTGGGTATTTGTTTTATCTGTTTGTCGTGACTCTTAAAATGTTTTCCTATTTATCAGTGTTTCACTAAACCAATTTTTTGGGGGGTTAAATACCTTTTATTCAGTACCCACAAGGAAATTGTGTACCTTTTATTTTTCTTCTTTCAGTTTGGTTTTATCGTTGCTATAATTTCCTACTATTGCCCATGGTATTGTTCGTCACAAAAAAGACAGATCCATCGTTTATGATTTCCCAGCAATGCTTTGTCTCACTTTTTAGTTGGTTTACTTTAAATGTAATCTTTGAATGTGATCTTCCAATGCCACATGCCTAGTCATAAAAGCATTGCAGAAGCTTGTTTATACGGGTTATTGCGTTGCATAGCCCAATGCAATGGCAACAGTGTAATTGTCCTTTGTGCCACTTGGAAAGAAAAGTGCTGCTGTTTACTGTGAATCAGTTGAAGACAGCTTGATGACACAATTATGTGTCAGATCCATTATCCAGTTACTCTTGTGTTGGTTGATGCCTACACACTCAAAGTTATGTAAATTAAATTCAGTTCCCAAGTGTTGAATAGTATTCCATTATAAATGGAGAGGCTTCTCTGTGTACAATTAAGCCATTTGTCCATCAAGTCGAAAATGCTGCTCAAAGTGACGGCTTAGCTGCGTGACTTTCGGTCCAATTATTTGCAACAATGGGATACAGTACATTTTCTGAGACGTTGGCTTTGTTCTTTATCCCTACATTGTATGTCTAGCATGCTGTTAAAGCCTGTGTCAAAAGCAGATGAAGCGAGGAAGCCATATGGAGCAGATGGACAAACCCACAGTCCTTAAATCCAGCAGATCTCTCTGTCTCACTCTGTCTCCTCTTATTAACCCATATACTTTACTTTAGAGTCATGCTGGGATTAATGTTTGAAGAGCAACAGCTGATAGCCCCTTTCCTCACGCACTTGATATTTTTCTGTCTTAAAGCAGTAGAAATACCCTTAGATGAACTGTAAATACACAAACACACAAAAGCAAGGTAAAAAATAGATTACCCATTGTTTTGGGATGATTAACTTATTTTTTCACATGAAGATTTTAAAGCCTGCTTTCTTTTCATTGATTAAGCTTTGTCATCATCCATTGTGTCTTAGATCCAGTTGCTGATTGAGATCGTCTGGCCCCTGTTCATCTTTTTCATCCTGATATCAGTCCGAATATA
Organism: Haplochromis burtoni; assembly: GCF_018398535.1. Taxonomy (NCBI): domain Eukaryota; kingdom Metazoa; phylum Chordata; class Actinopteri; order Cichliformes; family Cichlidae; genus Haplochromis; species Haplochromis burtoni. The sequence goes on from NW_024582770.1 coordinate 296,752, forward strand.
TTATCCGCCCTATGAACAACATGAATGTAAGTGTTGTTAAAAGCATCATCTTAAAAATTTCTGCAAGTTTTTCCTACTTTTAAGTGAACTTGGTATCATCGGTCTGAACTTTCTAACAGTTGTTCTGCATTTTATAAAAAAAATTTCAGGAAAACTATGCCAAATGGGTTAGATCACTACTTTACTCATCCAGGGAATTTTTGTTTTATTCATAGAAGAATCTGTTGGACTTGCCAACATTTACTTGCACTGACTGAACATGTGATAAGACTCGGGGAATTACATTACTGGCTGTCAATACAGCTGATTTCACAACTTTGGCCCCATTTAAGTCAATAAGATTGCAACTCATTGATTGAAAGCACAAAATAATCCTGGTAGTATTCGTAAAGATTTTTTTTTTTCCACTTTTGAAAAGGAAAGTTGTCACCTCCAACAGAATTTCCTCAAATTTTCAATTCAGCTGCATCGCAATTAACCCAATAAACTCATGACAGAAAGTTAATCATGGCTTTCTGACAATGGTTTGCTTTCTCTTCTTATCTTTTGTATTATAATAACTGGTTCTACTCTGTCAGTTGTGGTTAAATCGGTAATGTTAGCTCATGAGAGTTCAAATTATGTTAAAGATAAAATCAGCACTCTTTAATACTGATGTTGCAATCATGTATATGTTCCCAGTTGGTAGTTTAATGCTATCAGGTTTTCTTCTGCAGTGTCTGTCATCTGTTTTATGACTTCATTTAACAAAAGCTGATATTATTACATCAAATTATATCTGAATTTGTATGTATATTTTTCAGGTCACTTCCCAAACAAGGCCATGCCTTCAGCAGGTACTCTGCCCTGGGTACAAGGTATCATCTGTAATGCCAACAACCCCTGCTTCCGTAATCCCACACCTGGAGAGAGTCCTGGGGTGGTGGGAAATTTTAATGATTCTATGTGAGTACTTTGGCTGTCAAATGTATTAATATTTAACAATTCATGCACTGATTCACAGAATTCAAACAACACATTTTTTTTGTTTCATCCAATTCTCATTCTTCTCTAAACACCAGAATCTCCCGTCTGTTCACTGATGCCAAGAAGATCCTGTTGTACACTCAGAATGATAAGAGCTATGAAGGCTACAAGGGACTGCTAAGAGCCCTCAGGAATCTTCAGAAAAACACTGCTCGTAAGTTTGTGCCTTTGATTATTTGGTATCTTTTGTGTTAGTAAGTGTTTGAGGATCAGGTGACTGATCATTGATCACCCTTTAACCCACTCCTCCTCCCTTTTTACTCTGAAAAAGACCCAAGAATATATTTCCAGGTACAAGTAAGAGCTGTAATGTCTTGTGATCTGCAGTGAGATAGACTTCAGTCGTTGCAGATCAATACACTGACAAAAATATGCTAAACGTAGATAAAGTGACTTAAGATCACGTTTGCAGTGTACCAGCTCGTGCAACTAATGGTACCCTGAGTACTCAGAGGCCCCTTATCTCAGTCCACCAGATGTCATGGGCCCGTTTTCTGAGCAGCTAGTGGGTGTTGCACTTCTCCACTTTTATGTGTCGCTGGTGGTAGCAAAGTCTAAACTGCCCTGACAATCACAGCATAATCATAATAAGGATTTTCTACTTTGTCTGGATTGGAGTATTGTTTCTTCCTGTCTGTTACCGATAAAGTTTGCACATTTAGGGGGGAAACATATAATGATGTTATGAAAAAAAACATTATTAAAGGATAAAAAGGAGGACCAGAAGGATGGCATTTCAGGACAGTGTATAACAACATTAAACAGCAGTGATGTAACTACTAACCTCCCTTAATTGGTGATGTGAAACGAGGAAGTCTAATTAATCTGGCTGCTCTTTTGTTTGACTCATTAGTGTTTCCTTGCTTTTATACTCACACAATAATAAGTACATTTATTTTCTGATATACTGAGAAGCTAAAGCAATTATAAATTATGCAATAAAACACGGCAATCAGTTTCTTGTTATTTTGGGTACCTTAGCTGACTTTGCTGTTTTGTTAGCCTGGAGATACAATTCATTATGCAATGATTCCTACAAAGCAAAGCATGGTTTGCAAACAAATCAGCTCACACAAAGAAAATATGGACTGGCAGTTTTCAATTGTAAAGATTTCTCAGTTTCCATGCCTTGTGTGGCGTGTGATATTGTATTCCTTTTTTCTGTCAGAATTTCTTTGGAATGCCTTAAAAACCAGTGATATATCTTATCTATCTGTGCGTTATTACGTTTTATTTTAAATGGAGTGAACAGGGAGCCATGGGGTTTCTTTTTAACACAGTTTCTCTGTATCTGTGCACTTCATCATAATTGCTTTGTGAAAGCGCAGCGGTCTGATAGTCGTCAATCCCATATTCCACTCAGTATCTCTTTTATTCCACAAAAGGAAATGAGCTGATATAGAGCAGAGACAGCGCTGTGTGATGCCAAAGAGGGCAAACAGAGCTGGTGCTGCTTCAGAGTGATGCTATAAGAATAACAGCCTAGATCAAAGAGCTGAGAGTGGAGCCTCTCACATGTTGGTTAATAATTCAGCACTTGTAGGGAGGTCATTTCAATAAGACCTTAACTGATAAAGGTGGATTGTGAAGTGTTGTGGACACGGATAAGCTTTTTGACTTTAGATAACAAGACAAGTGGATGACACTGTATGTTATTTTCATTGATAAGATCTAACAGATATCTGTGGTGTGAGATGACATGGACAATTACATCAAAGTAAACAATTCAGCAGTAATTTGCAATATCCAATATGCTGCATAGTGCCATTGCTATATATGCAATATGTTTTTGAAATGTGTTTAATATCATAAGAGTAGATGAGAGGTAAATATATTTTGATTTTGATTCCTAACCATATTGCTAATCTTCAGAGAAGTAAAGCTTAATTGCAATTGCATAGTGAATCTTCCACCGTCTTCAATCTGCCTGACTGCTTTAAAAGACTTTATTTGAGTGTTGTTTTGTTTTTTGAGCCCGAGCTTTTGAAGTAGAGACTTTAACAACAGTTTGCAAAGACACTGAAAAACTTTCAGAACAGTGATTATAGTTCTTATTATGTAACATCAATAATCAGTGAATGGAGAGTGATCTACAACACAAATAGGCTCACATGCCAACATACTCGTAGACAGTCCAGCAGGTTTTTTCCCCCCTTGAGGTTAATTTCACCTTAAGTCTGTTAGATGAGTTTTTGTGACAGATTTGGTATCACAGAAATGACAGCTTGATTTTGAACTAGTTTGACCAGTGATGCCACGGTCGCTAAGGTGTGTGATGTCAGTACTGTTTAATTACAAACAAGATTGATAGGTAATGCCAGGAACATGTACAGACTTGCAAATGTTAATATGGGACTTGCCCTCATATCAGGCTGGCACCAACGCAGGAAAAACACACATAAACAAATACTTCAAAAACTGTTCCTGTTCCTGATAAGTGATAAGTTGCTGACTGCACAAAGCACTGCTAGATTTTCCATTTCAACAAGGTTGCACCATCCACACTGGTGTGTCCCGAAGGGTCTTTGGATGCGGTGCACCATGGGAGCTTTGACTTCCTACTGGGGCGCTGATTAGACCTTATTAATACTCCCTAGCTGTTACCAGCTGGGACTTGAGGTCACACATAGACAAAAACACACAAAGGCACACAATTAGTTGTACATGCACAGGTCCATAAGGACTGGTAAGGGTATTTAGGACTTTAAAAGGATGTAGATATTAAAACTTTCACCCTTACAAACAATTCACCACTACGGCGCGTAGATATGCAGGCAGTAAAAAAAGTGACACCACACATGTGCCCTCAAACACACAGAAACACACTGTTCCCTTTCATTTCCTCTCGGGGGATGTTCAGTTCAGTCGAGACAAGTGTTTCCTGTCTGCATGAGTTTGTGTGCGTTTGCATCTGTGCTTGTTATAAAAACCAGAGAGCAGAAAAAGATTTACTTAAGATAATGGGAAAGGAATGGAAGATGAGAGGGGTTGTAAGAAGATGTTTTTTAAACAAGCATTCCTGATTTATAGTTGAGAACAGACTAGAGGAGAGCAGATAAAAACAGAATAGACGGCCAGTAATCAGGCAGGGTGGTAAAAGAATGCGTAAACCTTTTTTTAAAGGGAAAAAGTTGATATAAAAGTATGTCGTTCCACCAACAATCTATTCTTGCGAACTGAAGGAGTTCCTGTTCTTGCTACATGATTATTCTAGTTAGTAGTTTCATTCACGGCTAGTAAATAGATGGCTTTCAAATGGTCTAAAATATTAGTTAGAGGGCAGAACGCTGTGTGAAAGGAGAGATGGGAAAATCTGGGGAGATAAATCCTTATAGAGGAGAAGAAGACACAATATTTAGTCCAAAGTTGAATGCCCTGTAGTAACCCCGGCTGAGTTCCAAACCTGGAGCTGAGGAATAGAGAGAAGTCAGTGTGTGTGCGTGCATGTGTTTAACCACACAGCTTACTCAAGCCAGTTTCTGAAATGGTTTGACTTCACTGGAATGCAGTAAAGTACACCGAGTGCAGATGAGACATTGTGTTTCTGGGTAAAGCCATCATTGTTCATTTCCTTTATCTTTTTTTGGAATTAGCCAAAAAAACAAGGATTATCTGTGTGTGGAGGTCATTTATCATCGAATCACTGAATCTTTAATTAAAGCCTTTAAATTTTACAATTGTGAGATTGAATTTTGACAATATAAAAACAGTCTCTTTGCAGATATGTGCTTAGGTAGAGCTTATAACTTTTTGAAAGCAGTTTGTTTAAACCTCTTCTCCTGGGATATCTGCTATTTGTCTTTATGTCAGAATCAACCACTAGAAAGTGGTATTATTATTATTATTATTTTTAATCAGTGTATCTGGATTTTTTTCCTTTAGGTTTCAAGCTGAAAGACTTTTTGCGTGATGATGAAACCCTTTCTCACTTCCTGCATCACAATGCGTCACTTCCTCGTCACGCCCTGAAGCATATAGTGGAGGCTGATGTCAATCTTGAGAAGGTAAATGAAGACAGTTGTCTAGAATCATTATTATTTATTTTAAAATCTTTCTTCAGTAACATTCACCAATGGGTTAAATGTTTTCGTGCAGCTTCTCTTACCACCTGAGAACCACTACCAATACTTGTATCACTGTTTTTTTTTTTCTTTTTTATGAGATAATCATAACCACCCCTGGCCACAGTGTTTGTGAATAAATCCAATGACCTTGGCTTCATAGCGTCTATTGGGCCACTGTATTCTGCTGTGGCACAGCTAAGCCCTTAATACCCGAGAGAAAAATCAGAGTGGGTGAGGGGCAGATGGGTGAAGAGGTTGTCCCCTTATCATTAGTCTTTTTGTTCAGTTTGTTTTTTCTCTAAACCCAGTGTAATGGAAACAATTTAAATGAGGTCATGTATGCTTATATATATTGTTTTTTTCTTTTTTAAGTCAGTAATTTAATTATTTTCCATTATTTTTACATTCAAAACTCCCTTTTCTGTTGCTCCCTCCCTCACTTTTAAACGATTCCTCTCGTCTTGTGTTTAATTTTCCATAATTCAGAACATGCTCATGCGCAGGTCAACACACAGAACACTTCTTCTATGCAAACAAACTCCATAGAACATACATTGACTGATCTGCCTACCCTCAACAACAGCTCCCACCTCAGCACATCACATCATCCTTGCTTAGCAGTTGGAGGGCTGAAGTCACATGGCCGCTCCTCCTTCCCCACATTTCTCCTCACGTGCAGAGACCAAAGCTCAGAGACAAATTCCCACTCTGGGATCATGTTTTACCATCTGTTCATCTCATTCCTCTCTCCCGGACAGCTATTGATCAGATAGGGCGATGTCCTTTTCGTCAGAAATTTCATAAAGAGCATTATTGAAGGAAAGGAGAGAAAATTCAAGGAAGTATGTGTTGCCATATATTGCTGTGTCCTTTGTTGTATAAAGTGAGAGTGATTCCCAGTCCCTCGACCTGTCTGCTGTAAGCACTGATATTTTCCCAGTGAAAAGACTGGAAGTTGTGTCTGTCTGTGCAGTTTGTGAAGTCTAATCGACATGATGGCATAACAGAAAATGTTCAAGGACATTTACAAAACAAGACACTGACACAAATAAACACATTTCTACAGTCTTGAGGAAAAGGGGCCTTAATTGTGGCTGCATCTGCTTAATAAAATTTCTTTCTATCTTTGTGAGTTTTTAAAAGAGAAAAAGAGGGATAATTTTTTAAGGCTAAATGAATTTCTTGGAATTGAGTTTTGCTTGGAGTACTGGAGTACTTTTAACGTTTGTCCAGTTTGTTCTTGGCTTACCCAGCATCGCCATTCAGAACGTTTCTTACCTCATAATTGCTCAATAATATTTTTTCTGGGAACATTATTGTTTTGCTTACATGGTCAGCTTTCAGGAATTTATCAGTTTGTGCGTGTTTTTTGGATATTAGTCATATAAGAGCCAGTAACAGTCACCTAGGAAACTTTGTTATTCACCAAATTTTGATGCAGTTTTACTTGTAAATCCATCGTAGCTTAACTCAATATATAAAACACACACAGACATTAAAATTGTCCTGTAACATTATCTCACCTATCCATTCTTTTTCATTATTCTCTATATTATCTCAATCCTGTTTTGTCTTTTTTCCCTCCTCTCTTTTTAGGTCCTCACAAAAGGTTTCGGCTTCCATCTCAGAGATCTCTGCAACACCACACCACTGGAGGAGTTTGTCCACATTGCTGACCGCAACGTGTCCCGCATGACTCAAGAGATCATCTGTAAGAGTTCCAGTGATTGGCTGAACAAGGCCCAGAGCCACTTCCTGTCTAACTTGGACTTCCTAAAACCTGTTCGGGTAAGTTGAAATCCATGAAATGATAAGTTTAGAATGGATCTTAATTTTGACATCAAATGTAATATTGCTAATAATACCTATATAACGTCTTATTTTAGTATTTCTGGCATAAAATGAAACATAAGAAAACAGATGAAAAAAAGCAACAAATTTGTAACTCAATAGTGTGTCAGAGTACAGCACTCTAAATCTGCCATCTGTGTTTACATATTTGACCGGGATGTGGTATTTTGTGTACCTGCCCGGAACTAGGAAGACATGCCCTTCCTGTTTAAAATGGAAAATATGCATTATTGTCACGGAACTGTGACGCTTCGTGGTTATAGTAAAACTATTACTAGTGCTCATGTATTTATTCAGATATCCCCAAAGTGTTTTTCAGTCAAACAAAGTACTTTTTTTAGAAGTCCCTAGCTTTCTTTTGCAAGGAGAATCACAAATGTTCTTTATAAAAACACCTTTTGACCAGTCAGTGGTCAAAAGGAATTATAGTTATAACCACAATCTCTTATATTTTGTGCTCCCATGTCTATTTTTTGTTTGCTTTGGGTTTTTTTTTTTTCTTTTCAGCTTAACCTCCCTTCTCCCTGCATGTTTCCAAAATGCCTGCCCTTTCCCTCCAAACCCATGATAGAAATGTGAGTCATGATTGGAAGGATGGGAAGAGGTCAGCCAACATTATGCAGCACAGAATGTTCAAACAAGAAACAAACACAGGAGGAGAGAAATGGAGAATATCTCTGAATGTCATCATTGTCAGTAAAGTTAATAACCATTGCTGGTGTTGTCTTGCTCACTCGCGTGTAAATAAGGAACATTTCTGGCTCAGAGAAGCGTGATTTTATCAAGCCAAAAAATCATGTGTATGTCTTTTTAATTGAGTCTTTAAAACAATGATGCAAGACTGGGAAATTTTTCCAACAGGAAAAAATTTGAATTGCATAATATGAAGACCGGAACTTGCATAAGTCAGTTTCTCCCCATTTGTGCATGTGCATGTGCATGTGTATGTGCATGCGTGTGTGTGTAAAACAGAGGGACAGTGGAGAAATTGTTAAGGCAAGAGAAAGTCAGGCAGACGAGCGAGCAACTTAGAGAGAAAGAACTCACTAGAAAGTTAAATTGTCTTTCTCTCTTCTTAGAAAGCCATTCTGTCTTCAGAAGCACCTGTGCTTTATCGAATTTCAGACATTCCAGCAGCTGACAACTAAATGTGATATATGAGAACACTCTCACGCACTTGTATACTCACAGCAGTCTGACAAATGGAAACCTAGGTCAAACTAACATTGACCTGTTGTTCTTTCTTGGGTCCCTCTTCATTCACCTTTGACCCAAATGTTATTCCTCCTCTTTACCCCACAACTTTCTCACCTTTCTCTGCCTGTGTGATAAATCTTTTCCTGTGGTCATTAGTAGTATATTATGCAAGAACAAAAGCAATTAGAAAATAGCCAATCAATTTTTATTTGTGCAGGCTACCTTAAAAATCTCTACAGCACAGTAACTGTCCTCTTTGTATCTCACAGAGGGATGTGAGGTCTGATCCAAAAGACATTCAGGAAGTCTCAGCTGCAACCGACAATCTTCTGGAAAGCCTGGGATCACTGGCCGTTGAGGTAAACACACCGCCGATGTATACAGATAACGCAACCCCCCCCATGTTAACATAACACGAACAAACAAGGTTACTGAGGTATTTGTGTCCAAAGTTCAGTCCCCTATAAAATCAATGCTTACCAAGAACCAAATCTCACTAAAGATATTTAAAGTTAGGGTCGAGGTAGTAATAAGTAATAGAAAGCACACTGTGCACTTTGATTCGAAAAGGTTGTTCTTATATGAGTCTTTTATAACACCTCATATAAAATCAGATCTCCTCTACTGACACAGTGTGCTCTGATTTACTAGGGTCCCTCTGTTTTTAAGCGATTTTGCACCACAGATCACGTTTTTGTACAAACAGCAGAAAATAAATTATAGTCTAAAGCATAAAAAACTGCAGTAATGCATCTTGTTGAAGCTTAGATAAAAGTAAGCAGGCTGTGAAATATTCCTGTAAAAGCTTTGCTCAGCAGGCAACCAGGTGCACTGTCTTCGCTTGTCTCACATCATTGCAGACAAGCAGTATTGAATCACGTGCATGCACGCTCACTTCCACGTCTGAGCTAATGTATCTTAGCGTTGCTGGAGTGTAGTTAGAAACGAGAGAAGCTACAACAGAACCTTCTTTCTCTCAGGCCCCTGCTTGGTGAGTTGGCAAAACATAAAGATCCAGTCGTGAATGCAAGTGTGTGTATGTGTTGGTGTATGTTCCTCCTAAGCAGCTGCAAGAACACCAATGTACTTCTGTCTTCTCCTCTTCTTGGCAGCTGATGTTGCATTATTCCACTCTCTGTTCTGTGTAAATGATTGATAAGCATAATCTCATGAAAAACGTTTTTAAAAAAAAGAATTTCAACTGAAATCATTCTTGCACAACTTCCTCTGTGCTTTACCATGATTATATTCATTTTGGCCACAGCTGCTTGGAAACTTTTACACGTCACTAGAGACTTGGTTATGTTTTAGGTTGCTGAAATTGGGAATGAATTGCTATCATGCAGTGGCGTAATGACCAAAAAAAGACTATAATTCTTTTCAGTCTGTTACTTTGTTAGAAGCAAGATTATATGACATTGCTTAGCTGGCTGATAGATGAGGTATGCAGCTGCCAGAATGGAGACGTGCAATCATGTACCCTCTTGTTCCCAACCAAAAATCATTCACAGCCTATGTTTCAAGCCAAGGCATATCACTATTGAATGGCATAAAGAGCTTAATGCATTTTCAGAATTTTTCTTTAGGAGCAAAGAAAAAGCCCTTTTCCACATTACCAGCCCTGTGACAAACCTCATGAAAAAAAGTACAGATTATAATGTTTTTAATGTGTCAGGTTTATATTGTTGATTGTCATTTATGCTTAGAAATATCTACTCATATATGCTTAGAAGTATATAATCATTTGTAGATTGAAAGAATGTCTCATCCTAGGAGGTCTGTAACAACTCTGTGTAGCATGAAGAGGGGGGTGCGTTCACTCCTCTCCAGAGTGTTCTGGCATAGATCACACACCTCCTTGGAGAGGTCGTATCTTTTCTTGCTGATATATGGTATAGCAAACACATCTATATCTGTTTTACTCTAAGTGCCTTTTGTTTAGATGAACTGCTGGACTTCCAGACCAGCAGGTTTATACTTACACAACGCACATGCAAGGTACTCTTTGTGTGTATGTAGACGTCGTCAAAGGAGCTTGCAAAGAAAAGCGTCTGGACTTCTTTAAGTTGCTTGAAGACGTTTCACCTCTCATCCGAGAAGCTTCTTCAGTTCTAAGGTCAAACATCAACTCTCTGCCATCTATAATCCAGTTTTGAGATCCCTTCCCAGACGCCTTAACGCCCACTCACATCCTGGGCCATCTGACCTCAGGAATTCGCATGATAAGGTGGGGCCAGGTTTCACAATGAACTCACCCGAAACTCTGGCTGATTGGGACCCACACCCAGTTTCACACCTTGGCTCAGGCGATTAGAGGATCATCAGGGGGTCCTTTTGTCCCTCTGTGGGGGGAAACTCCCACTAGGTTTATATCTGGGACTCTCCACCATTTGACCTTAGAACTGAAGAAGCTTCTTGGATGAGAGGTGAAACGTCTTCAAGCAACTTAAAGAAGTCCAGACGCTTTTCTTTGCAAGCTCCTTTGACTACGATAACCTGGATGACTGAGAACCTTCACAGACATATGTAGACGTCATATGTTAATGAACCTATATATATTCATGTAACCTCAAAAAAAGAGCAGTGTTACGGTTTAGTGGACGAGAGCAACTGGGGTCAAGCGAAGGAACGGCGTTTGTCCAGTTCTCTCCCGTGCACGAGAAACATAAAGAACTTTGCCTACTCGTGTCTTGCTTTGCTGTGTAGTTAAAATGTCTTGAACATTCCAGTGAATAGGTTTAAGCTACAAACCTATCAAATGTTTGTTTGGTTTGTTTTTTTTTTCAAAAATTTCTACTTTTTAAAGTACACACAGCGTGCAAAATGCATGTGGTATGAATTGAATTGAATTGCATTGAAAACATAAATATTCACATAACTGGGCAAGGTGGGCAGGGTTTTAGCTACCTCGTGGCTTTTCATTAAACACTGGATAAGTAGTATGAGCGAGCCTGGCATTATGGAGCAATGAGATGTAACTATTCTTATCAACCAGCATCTCATAACTACATGGAAAATTATGCAAAAAGAAATGGTCCATGTCAGACTTACATAATGGTCGTTGTCTGAATCAGACATCGCTGCCTTTTTATTTCTCTGCTAGCCATGATGAGTTTAAATTTTTAATGTATTGTTAAACTAATTACTTAAGTACTTTATGTGAAGCCTTTTCTCAGTTTGTAAGTAGATTATTTTGGTTTTGCTGAGGAGGCAGGCATTTGTGCACTAATAATCTGGAATCCCCCCTTAGAATTTATACTAAAACCTTCATTATGATTGGTGGCAATTATTGAAAAGGGGGTCATGAATTGTCTTCTCTGGCAAGACTGGCAAATGCAGACTATTTGTGAAAAATTGATTTAAAACTCTTTTTAGAGTTTTTAAAGTCAGCTGAATCTCTTAACATGACCAGATGAACAAGAGAAAAGCTTATAACTTAACTTTTTTGACTCGTATAGTGTTCATTAGAATTTTTCACAAAGAAGCCCAGTTTACAGTGCATACAGCAACATTCTTAGCTTATTTACTCTTTCCTGCTTTATAATGATCAGTGTATTGTTATGTGTTTTTCTAATAGGTTTACGTTGTTAGAAAGAACAACTGTGTGCACCTGCAACTCCCATTCTATTGTTTTGTCTGAGAATTTGGATCTCTTTGGAAGTTATCTAAATGTATTTTATACTTGTGACTTGATGTTCACAATTATTTTAGGATTGCCCTCCGAGGGTCTGTTCTCGTCTAAATAGCTGTGTGCTTGAGCGGAAACTTGAACTTTAGTAACCTCGTGTAGACTCAGCTGTGGGGTTACTCTAGGATGATCTTTCTCTGCTGCCTCCATGTCTGTGTCGATGTGCGTGTGTGTATTTTTGTGCAAGTTCCTGCATGGATGTGTGTATTAGTCACCTAGTCACCCAAGATAACATGGGCAGTAACCCACTAGGGAAATGACACATTAATTTAGTCACACAAAAGCGTTTTCAGCACAAGGCAAGTACGCACTCATGCAGACCTATATATAAATTTTGCCTGGTGGCTACATGCAGTGTTAAATACAAACACACACATACACATATGCACAGCCTGATATTTTTTTAATGTACTTTGACAGCCACAAAACAAAACTTCCTAAAAGACTCTGATATGCACCCAGTCAGCACTACAGACAGACACATACTGGCAGAAATCATCACCCACAGTTCTTTGTACATGACAGAGCAGGAAAGCATGTGACCATTTGATGTGGCTGCAGGATCAGCTGCAAAGCGACCGCATACAAAACGAGCTCAGCGAGTGCAAATGTAGGACGCAACAGGTCTTTAAATTACGGCTCAGTTTCTCTTTGTTTGAAACTTACATTGAATATTTGTTTGCCTGGCAAATAGCGAATAAATAAATGAATGAAAATGACATGGAGCAGCTGATATTAAGTGACAAAGATGACAGAGAAAATTGCAGTTTTCAGTCTAAAGCAGGAATGCGTGGCATTTCAGAAAGGCATGTGCGTTTCTACTTCTCTGGCTTGAATGTGTTTATATGCGTTTGTGTGTGTGCATGTGTGTTTCTGTGTCAATGAGCATGTACTCAGTAACAGTTGTCAGAATAATAGGGCTGTACTTGTGGAGCCTGCGGATGTTTGCCAGTTACGAGAACGCCCGATAGTAACCTTTCTTTGTTCTTGTACCTTCCTCTGCTTTCTGTGCTCATTTCTACCTCCTGCTGCAGCCTCTCACACACTGTCTTGTTTGTTTGTTTGTTTGTCTTCAGTTTCTTTCTTGCTTTTTTTCTTTCACATTTTTATCTCATTTTTTCATGAAAGGGTCTGATTTCTTCATCCTCCATGCTTAAAGCACAAAGCTCAAAATTACCGTATGCCCTAGTACCCCCCTTCCTTTCACAAAAGTCCCCCTTTGAGTGGACTTGAAATGCTTGATTTTTTTTGTGCGTGTGTGACGCTGGAATTGCTGAAGTTATCGTCTGTTTTCTTTCTTTTTTACTTTAACAAAAGACATCCTTCTCTGTCACGAGTCGGTGACATAATTGCGTGTGTAGGTAGCTGATGACCAGTTTGGAAACTTAACAGTGAACTAGTGTGGACTTGTCTGATGACCTATAGTAACCTCAGTGTGAACCAGAATGAACTCCCTGCTTCCTTCACTTTGATGAAACAATGCAAATGTATGTTGACATCACAATAATTCCAGTTTTTCTGGAGATTAAAACTGGAAGGATATGCAAAAGAAGATAATCTTGGTCATTTTATATTTGTTACATTTTGTGCCAATGCCAGACAAATGTTTAACAGAATGATGAGTGAATGTCACAAAGTTTATCTAACTTAAAAGTCAATTTCCCTTTATCTGTGTGCACATTAAAAACACATGCATAAGCAGCAGAAAACTAGCAGAGATAACTGCTGTTGAAATGCAATGCAAGTTCTGTGTTATTTGTTACAAAACGTACACATGTGAGATGTACACTATGATAAATATCATCATCACAGCTGCTTTTTATGTAAGATGCTCAGCAGTAGCATGCAAGTCACGTGCAGAAATACGTGTTACATTTTATCTGACCTCTCCTCATGCACACACATACACAGACCAGGAACACCAGTTAAATTTATCTGAGGCAGGCAGACAGCTAAGTGTCTCCACCCCTCAGTGCAGCACTTGACTTCCACGTCCAGAATACCAACCATAGAGGAGATGATAACCTTCAATATCTTCACACCTCCTGCGTCACACACAGGCACTCAAACATTTTATATTACTGTTGTCACAAACGATCCCTTTTCAAATAAGGATGTGGGCATATTATTTTCATTTTGCTCGTTATCTGTTTAATCATTCAGGACATTTGAGAATACCTGAAGAAGAAATGTGTGCAGAGCAACTTTGAACACATATGGGATGACACTTGAAGTGATCAGTGGTGCATTAAACACACTCATGTTGTCATTCAGGATGAATTTCAACCATGTGGATCTGCATAATTAAAAAAAAATAAAAGTGACAGTCTTAAATATATGCAGTTACTTTACTGTAAAAAGGCAATATGGTAAAAAAAAAAAAAAAGCCTCCTGCCTGAAACATAAAAATTGTTCTAATATATTAAGATGATATTTTGTGTCTAAAATAGGTCTTTTCAGGAGCATTATCTCTATTTGTGTAGACAAACCAAAGATTGTCAACCGATTTTTTGAGGACATGAGAAGTAGATCTCTAATTTGACCTACTGCCACCTAGCAATCATCAATATGTTGACATTTCTATCTCCCTCTCTCTACTACAGCTTTCCAGCATGAAGAGTTGGAAGGATATGCGAAAGGAGATCCTGTATCTTACCGCAAATGCTACAGGGTCTCCAAATCAGATGTACCAGGCCGTGTCACGTATCGTCTGTGGACATCCTGAGGGAGGGGGCCTCAAAATCAAGTCTCTCAACTGGTATGAAGACAACAACTACAAGGCCCTTTTTGGAAACCACGGCAACGATAATGACAGTGAACCCGTTTCCACTTACGATAACTCCTCCAGTAAGTGTCCAGAGCTCACCTATCAATTTAGTTTCACAATAGTACAGTTTGTTAGTCAAATATTTTGTTGTTACTAATACAAGGTTCACCATTTAAATGTCTCTATTTTTATTTTTCAGCTCCTTATTGTAACAATTTGATGAAGAACCTGGAGTCCAGTCCCATTTCCAGAATGATCTGGCGAGCTCTGAAGCCCCTTCTCATGGGGAAGATCCTTTATACACCAGACACTCCAGCAACACAGAGGATCATCCACGAGGTATAGCTATCGCTTAACATATAAAATCCCCATTAGAGGTGTGTATGAACCATTAAATGAAATTATCTTTGGTGGGTCTTTCAGGTTAATAAGACCTTCCAGGAGCTGGGTGTGCTGAGGGACCTTGGAGGGATGTGGGAGGAGATGAAGCCCAAGATTTGGAACTTCATGGAGAATAGCGAGGAAATGGACATGGTCAGGGTGAGTGCGTGCAGGGGCATTTTCCTTTGGCACACATCAGCACTGTCTGCTTTGTGTGCTTCCTGTTTACATGAAAGGATCGCCTTTACTGAAATGTAATTATGTATAATTATATATCTGATGTGACCTCAATAGCAAAGAGTGTTTATGTTTTGGGATTTTTTTGATGAATTTATTTGAAGCTATCGAAATGAGAATTTGGCAGCTGAGGAAAAAAAGCTCGTAAACCAAAAATAAGAACTGATCTCATTTAGGCTACACTTGTTCTCGTTCAAATAAGAAAAGAGCCGGACCAACCACACATGTGCTTGGTTGACTACTTGTTCTGCCGAGATTAGTGAGCATCGTTCTGGATTCATCCTATTGGAGTCAGTTTACTTGTTATTATGTTCTCAAAAATACATCAGTGCATGGCTGTGCCTGAGAAATCTGTTCAGCATTTTCATGTGGGAATTACATAAAGCACCACCTGGTGGTGAAGGGTTGTAAAAATACTTTGATGTTACTGACTGATAATGAGCTGCATTTTGAGTTTAATGATAAGTTGCTGTCAGGGATAAACTGCCTGAACAAGCAAGAATGCATGCAGGAGTTTTTCACAGTTTGGCATTTTGCATCACAAAAAGAAGAAGGTTAAAAGACAATTTAAATGAAAAAAAAAAAAAAAGAACTTTCAGCTTTTCCAGCATCTTAAATATTTTTTTTTATCAAAATCAGCATTGTTACTTTGATTTTATTTGTTATTAAATGTTATTTTTTCTTTTTGCAGACCCTGCTCCAGAATAATGCCAGCGCTATGTTCCTTAACACCCAGCTTAGTGGGACTGAGTTGCGCGTGTCAGATATAGCAGCATTCCTCTCTAAGACCTCAGTTAACAAAAAACACGCAGGATCGGTCTACACCTGGAGAGACGTCTTCAATGAAACCAACCACGCCATACAGACCATTTCTCGTTTCATGGAGGTTAGTGTTAATAAAAGCATGTATTAGCAAAAAGTGCATAACAAACTGTCATGTGCTGCCATGTTTTTTGAGATTTTGGGATTAAAGCCATAATAACGTGAGTCTGAAGTTGTGTCTGTAGAATAGGTCTTCATGCATGCAGAAAAATAACCGCTAATTTCACATTTTTTTGGCATCACAGTACAAATCTGCCATCATCTTCCACTGTTCAGTGCATTTGAACTGCTTTCAGATCCTCACAGCTATTTACTTCCCATATATAGATAATTTTATTACTGTAATTGATCATTTTAGTGTGAATCTCATTGTGAATCTGACCTGGTTTTGTCTGACCTGTTGTCTCTAGCCACTGCGGATAATGTTATTAAATGCACAATTGCAATACAAATCACTTATATCAATTACATGTTCAGCAAAATCACAAACAACTCACTGACCTACTGACTGTTTCACCCTTTAAGATCATATGATGTGTGAAGCTTCTTGCACTGTGAACTGTGTCGAGGACAACCGTACACAGTCAAAAATGACATGCATATGTAGCATATGGTGTATTTTAATTGTTATCGTCCACCCAGATTTCATTATGCTTTCTAGCTTTCTGTTGGCATAGTAGAGACTTGCTGTGGGAGGATCTGGTACAAGTCTGCTTCTGTCAACTAAAAAAGTCTGAAGCTAATCTGTAGGAGCTCTCAACAAATCAGCTAAACAATCCTGGTGTGGTTACAAAAGCACCTGAGTTTATGCAATCAGGTGTAAAGTTCATTGCTGTTTTCCAGTTTAAATAAATGTAATTCTGAGAAACTGTGTGACTACTTGAGCTGAAACTTCTTTAGCATTCGTAAGAGCTGAGTAGTTTGTTTTGGAGCTGTTAAGGACTTAACACTTGAACTGGATGTCTGCAGGCTGATGGCGTCTTCAGTATGAACACTTTTCAGATAAAAGTTATTGCAAAAGTGCCTTTTTTCTAGTTAAACTGTAATTAAAACCATTCTTTATCAAAATCCTTCAGTGTGTGAACCTGGACAAGCTGGAGCCGGTGGCTAATGAGGAGCGATTGGTCAACAAGTCCATGGGTCTTCTTGATAACCAGAGGTTTTGGGCTGGAATCGTGTTTCCTGACATTGCCCACAACAACAGCACTGACCTGCCACCCAATGTCAATTACAAAATCCGTATGGACATCGATAATGTGGAGAGAACAAACAAGATTAAAGACGGGTAAGTGGCCGTGTTGACCAGACGGTTTTTATTTATTTTCCCTTTTCCTTTGACCCTCTTGATTTTCATCTTGTTTTGCAGATATTGGGACCCTGGTCCCAGGGCAGACCCCTTTGAGGACCTGCGGTATGTCTGGGGTGGGTTTTCCTACCTGCAGGATGTAATCGAACAAGGAATTATCAGAGCTGTCACCGGCACCAAGCAGAAGACAGGAATCTACATTCAGCAGATGCCCTACCCCTGCTACGTTGATGATATGTAAGTGAATGCTGTGGTTAAAAAAAGAATGTGTTTCAGTTCTACAGAGGATATGTGTGTAACATTCAATGCGCTTTTTCAGATTCCTGCGTGTGATGAGTCGGTCAATGCCTCTTTTCATGACCTTGGCATGGATGTACTCAGTAGCTATCATCATCAAGGGAGTGGTATACGAGAAAGAGGCACGTCTCAAAGAGACTATGAGAATCATGGGACTGAACAACGGCACCCTTTGGCTCAGCTGGTTCATCAGCAGTTTAATCCCCCTGCTGATCAGCGCTGGGTTGTTGGTGATGTTATTGAAGGTTGGTGCAGCCACAGGCACACACACGTATGCCCAATATGTCACCATGAAGGAATGTCAGCAAATTATAGAAAACAAGTGAACATGCTCGCACTGATCATTGCAGATATTCATACTCAGCACAATTAAGTCACTCTTTTTCCATGATGTCTCCAAATTTAATTAAAAGGTGGAAAACAACTGACATCATTCTTTTCTCTCCCTGTCTCTTTTGTCTGACGTCCTTCTCAGATGGGTAACCTGCTGCCTTACAGTGACTCCGGCGTTGTGTTTCTCTTCCTGGGATCGTTTGGCGTAGTTACCATCATGCAGTGCTTTCTCATCAGCACGCTGTTTTCTCGTGCCAACTTGGCAGCCGCCTGCGGTGGCATTATATACTTCACTCTCTACCTGCCCTACGTGCTTTGTGTTGCCTGGCAGGACTACGTGGGCTTTGGAGCAAAAATTGTTGTGGTGTGTTGAATAGATTTAATTACACACTTATGAATACAAACATGATTCTTTTGCATTTTGTACTCTTTCCTCGTGCCGTTGTCTTAAAATATTACTTCTATGTTTGAATATAGTGATTAAAAACAAGCTTGCTGTATGCAGGCATAATTTTCTGTCCTAAAATTTGAATGCTCTTTCATTTTCACAGAGTCTCCTTTCTCCTGTGGCTTTCGGTTTTGGATGTGAGTACTTTGCCCTCTTTGAGGAGCAAGGAGTGGGAATACAGTGGTCAAACCTACTTGCCAGCCCTCTAGAGGAAGACAGCTACAACCTGACCACCTCCATCTGCCTCATGCTGTTTGACGCTGTGTTGTACGGAATAATGACCTGGTACATTGAAGCTGTGTTCCCTGGTGAGTTGTGCAAAAACTTTGCAGTTTGGGTATTTTTCCCTTTAGCGGACAAATTGCACATGAGCAATATGAATTATTTGACAAGCAATACATTCTGTTACAGGTCAGTATGGGATCCCTAGGCCCTGGTATTTTCCCTTCACTAGGACATATTGGTGTGGAGAAAAAGAGAACAAGAACATCTCCACCCCTCTGTCAAAGAAGGGTAACGCTGATGGTACATATCATAATCATTATTATCATAATTTTTAGATATACAACACATCTTCACTTTAAACTACTTAAAGTTTGGATGGCATACCAGGATAAATTATGCTGTTTTTTTGTGTCTGATTTGCAGCTGTCTGCATTGAGGAAGAGCCAAGCCACATAGAGCCAGGTGTTTACATTGAGAATCTCGTGAAGATCTACAGCCATGGAAACAAACTGGCCGTGGACGGCCTGTCCCTGAGATTCTATGAGGGACAGATCACCTCCTTCCTCGGACACAATGGAGCTGGCAAAACCACAACTATGTAAGATAGTGCACATGTTGTCTACAGTACTCCCAAGTTTTGCTGAGCTGAGAGTTTGACACTTGATAAAGGATTTAAAAGTTTGCTCAGCTGAAGTGCTGACTGTATTTTTGTGTTTCCTTCTTGTTTCTGATCAAGGTCAATCCTGACAGGGCTGTTTCCACCCACCTCTGGCACAGCCTACATTCTCGGCAAAGACATTCGTTCTGAACTCAGCACAATCCGGCAGAATCTGGGTGTATGCCCTCAACACAACGTACTTTTCAGCATGTACGTATGCGTTACTGGGGGACAGACTTTTGTGGAAACTTTCAGTCTTTTGTGCTTTGGCTGTTAAGTGAACTGTTGCTTGCTGTAATGCAGGTTGACAGTCGAGGAACACATCTGGTTCTACGCCCGCCTGAAGGGTCTTTCAGAGGAGAAGGTGAAGGCGGAAATGGAACAAATTGTGAATGATGTTGGACTGCCTCACAAACGAAAGTCTCGCACAAGCACCCTGTCCGGTCAGTTTAAATTTGATTTATTTCAGTGGGCAGGTTGTGCAAAGGGATTTTCTGTTTAACGCTTCTACAGAAAGTCTTTCTCTGACTTTTATTTCTTGATGTCTTTTTAGGTGGGATGCAGAGGAAGCTGTCAGTGGCCTTGGCTTTTGTTGGTGGTTCAAAGGTTGTGATTCTGGATGAACCCACAGCTGGTGTTGATCCCTACGCACGCAGGGGCATCTGGGATCTCTTGCTCAAATACAGACAAGGTAACTAGATCTGATATTGTCTTAGCTTGTTATTTTTGTAGTTTTACATAGAATTTGAGTCAAGAAATCCACCCCCAAAAATGAAATGACAAATTCATTTTTTTCTATTCTTAGGCCGCACTATCATCCTGTCCACTCATCACATGGACGAGGCTGACATCCTGGGTGACCGCATTGCCATCATTTCGCACGGGAAGCTGTGTTGCGTAGGCTCCTCTCTTTTCCTGAAGACCCACTTGGGGACAGGCTACTACCTGACCCTGGTCAAGAGAGACTATGACTTGACACTACAGTCATGCAGGAATTCTGCCAGCACAGTCTCCTATAGCAAGAAAACAGAAAAGGTACAAGAAATGTAAAAAGCAATATTATGCTTTTTCAAATGAAGAAAAAAAAACTTTCTGTATCATTAATACAGAAATATACTCTACTATAGTAAAATAGAAAATATACATGCTGATTGCTAATGAAGGACAACTGATTTAGTCTTTTTCTTCCCTTTTAACATTGTCTTGTCTTTTAAACAGGAGGACAATGTATCAGAAAGCAGTTCAGATGCTGGTCTTGGCAGTGAACCAGAAAGTGAAACCACTACTATTGGTAAGAATCAATAACAAAGTGGCTGTCTTTCTTATAAAATTAAGCCCACGTTATCAGTTTGAGCTCCAAAAAGGAAAGCTGTAATGTAAAATGACCTCTGTCCGTTTACTAACTTCTCACTCTCTCTGCTTTTTCTTCCCCACAGATGTCTCCCTCATTTCCAATGTGATTTTCAAGCATGTCCCTGAGGCTCGCCTGGTGGAGGATCTCGGCCATGAACTCGCCTATGTCTTGCCCTACCAGGCTGCAAAAGATGGCGCCTTTGTGGAGCTCTTTCATGAGCTTGATGACCGACTGACTGACTTGGGAATCTCAAGTTATGGAATATCTGATACCACCCTAGAAGAAGTAAGATACTACATTTTCATTTGGTTGGAGTTAACTTTTTTACATATTTATATGTCATTTGCATTATTTTTTGCAGTCTGTTTTCACCTTAGTCAGTATTTTAATTTATTTCCCTCTAACTCTTCAGATTTTCTTGAAAGTGGCTGAGGACAGTGGAGTGGATTCAGTTGAGCTCTCAGGTAAATCTGGGATATTTATTCCAACATTTCCACACCTAACGTCTCCTATGCAATCTACATTATAACACCATTTGTTGGTAAACATTAGATGAAATAATTAGAAATTAAATGCTGTGTACACTGAGTCTTAAATAAGAAGCATCAGGGAACATAGAGAAGACAAAACAATGGAATTTAAATAGTTTAGCTCAGCTCACTGATTCTCATGTGGCTGCAGATGGAGTCGTGCCCACCAGAACCCGTCGTCGTCATGCGTTCGGAGATCACCAGAGCTGCCTGAAACCCTTCACTGAGGATGACTTTGATTTCAATGACTCTGAAGGTGACCCAGGTAGAAATGGATTACCCAGCATGAAGTGCAGTGATAGCAAAGATCTTTTTCGCTATCATTCATCAAATCTTTCAGCCTATGCTTGTACCTAAAGTTTCATTTTACCAGATATATAAATATAAACAAAATTACAAATTTGCAGACATTAAGTTATTACAATCCATGTGTCACAAGTTATGTTTCCATGTTGTCACACTGCAGTTTTGCTGATGGGTATCATGTTGTCTGTGTTCAGAATCCCGTGAGACCGACTGGCTTAGTGGAACAGATGGCAAAGGGTCATACCAAGTGAAAGGCTGGAGTCTGAAGAGACAGCAGTTTGTAGCACTACTGTGGAAACGATTCCTCTATGCTCGACGCTCTAGGAAGGGCTTCTTTGCCCAGGTATCCTGGGATTAAACCCACATATATGGGCTCTACACACAGTGCTAGCCATTATATGAATGTTTATGCCTCGCTCAATCATGAGGCTCTTCCTAACTACTAACTTAATTGCCCCTTGGGGATAAATAAAAGTCTTTCTGATGCTGATTCTGATTCTATAAAATAATAGCTGTATTTTTCTCTTTTAACATCAGTGCTGTTATCTTTCAGATTGTGCTTCCGGCAGTGTTTGTGTGTATTGCCTTGGTCTTCAGCCTGATCGTTCCTCCATTTGGAAAGTACCCCAGCCTGGCTCTGGATCCTGGCATGTATGGAGAACAGTTTACCTTCATCAGGTAAGATAAAATCTGTCTGCAAAGAACTTTAATCCATTGTTTTGCAAAATAGCCCATTTTCCTCAGCCCAGAGATAGTTTAAAATGGCATGTGTTATTAAAAGGAATGCGTTTTGTTTGTGCCTTTGCAGTAATGACATGCCTGAAGACCCTCATACCAACAATCTGCTTGGAGCTCTGACAGCAGAACCTGGCTTTGGAACACGCTGCATGGAAGGACAGCCAATACCGTGAGTTAATTTGTATTTAGGAAAAATATTTAGATCTATATTATAGATCGTGTAAAAATCAGTCAGAATTTCAGGAAGAATGCTCAATGCATATGGACAAATTGGAGATTTTAATATGAGCGCCCCCTTTATACTCCAGGGACATTCCCTGCACTGCAGTTCAAGATGAGTGGTCGGTCCCTCAAGTCTCTCAAAGTGTGAAGGACATGTTTGACAAAGGAAATTGGACCATGCAGAATCCATCTCCATTGTGTGAGTGCAGCTGCCAAGGGCGCAAGAGGATGCTGCCCGAGTGTCCATCTGGAGCTGGGGGGCTTCCACCACCACAGGTTAGAGATCTTTCCTTCTCATTGTTACCAAAGCACTTGCTCATAGGGGGTCATATGATTATATTTTCTCAGTTTTCTTTGTATTATTCTAGGGTCTTTACTTTACAACATAAATTACCTTGAGACGACTGTTGTTGTGATTTGGCTCTGTATAAATAAATAATTGAAATTGAGATGGCAAATATAATCTAAAACCAGTTAAAACAAAAGTCATATAATAAGTGTGAGCAACCAACTAGATGAATAATGAACACGAAATAACTGATTTGTCTGTTTTTGTATCCAGATGAAGCTCAGTGAGACAGACACTCTGCAGAATTTGACAGGCAGAAACGTTTCAGACTATCTGGTTAAGACCTACGCTCAGATCATTGGCAAGAGGTAACACTCCTCTGACATGTTATTATTATTTACCTTGATTTTTTTTAATGCAAATTGTTCTCATTCAAGCAACTATCAAGTACTGAGTAATTTCTTTTCCTTTCTTACAGCCTGAAGAACAAGATCTGGGTCAACGAGTTCAGGTACAGTAACAGACATGATGCATCTTTAGTTCCTTCACAAATCAATAATACTGAGTGAGTGCTTCTCTGCTGTGTCCTTTCAAAGTATTAAAATGGCTGTAATCTATTGCAGATATGGCGGATTCTCATTAGGTGCAAGGAGTTCACAATTTCTGGCCCACGCAGATGAAACTGATCGGGCAATTGCTCAGCTGAGGAGACGTTTCCATCTTGAAAGAGTAAGATTTTATTACATTATGTACTACATAATCCATAAACCGTTCCATAATGGCCTGCTTTGATTTTGTCGGGATAAGACTCTTACAGGGGGTCTGTCTGTGCTGTTATAATTACAGCTGTACTGATGATAAACATGGTATCTTATTACAAGTCTGAGCAGTGTCAGTTTACACATGTGCTAAAAAAGACTTGGCTCACTTCTTCTGTCTGCTGCCTCGCCCATTCTCCAGGGAGCTGCAGCAGATCGTTTCTTTCACAGTCTTTCCAGTTTCATCCAAGGATTGGACACCAAGAATAACGTCAAGGTTAGCACACACACGCACACATGCACACACGAGACAGCAGTTATACAACAGCACGTGGCTCTGGACATTACAGTTAAGCCTCCTTGATCAATTCCTTCAACAATGCCATTGTTAAACCTGCAGCTTGCACACAAAATGTGTAGTACTCAACCTACATGCTATTTATGTTGAGTATGTCATAGATAATGAACATTACATAGATTCCCCTCCACATTGGTGAGATTTATTGCCCTATGTTTTCATTCTTACAGAGTACCAAGTAATGTGTATTTTTCTTGTACTTTCACATTTTAAATGCAAATGGTGTCTGGCACTATTTGGTGTCCAAAATAACAGCAAATGCAGTATAACATTAGAACCTAAGTGGGTTTTTTTAAGTGCTACTTTGACTGTGGAAAGATAATAAGTGCTCAAGAGGGGGTAAAATAAATGAATGCTGTAGACTTTCTTTACTCTTACAGACTTGTAACACTTAGCTGATCTCCAAGCTGCTGTTTTATGTCTAAGCTCCTTTTATTTAGTCTCTAATGTTACATCAAGTGAAACTCTCACAATTGCCTCTCTTAATGCAGATTTGGTTTAACAACAAAGGCTGGCACAGCATTGGTTCCTTCCTCAATGTGATGAACAACGCCATTCTACGGGTCAGTCTGCCAGGTGGAAAAGACCCCACAAAGTTTGGCATCACTGCCTACAATCATCCACTCAACCTCACCAAGGAGCAGCTCTCACAAGTCGCGTTGTGAGTATTACAGTGACTACAGTGCTGAATTCAAAGGTTTAACTATCTCTTTGGCCTCTCCTTACTCCCGTTGTGTCTTTTGCTATTTCTTTTCCAGGATGACAACATCGGTGGACGTGCTCGTGTCCATTTGCGTCATCTTCGCCATGTCCTTTGTGCCCGCCAGTTTTGTGGTCTTTCTCATCCAAGAGAGAGTGAACAAGGCTAAACACATGCAGTTCATTAGTGGAGTACAACCCTTCCTCTACTGGCTGGCCAACTTTGTCTGGGATATGGTAAGTCATTTTAGTTTTTCTAAACTTAAAGTTCATTTGGCTCAAGACTTGAAAAAGACTTGAAAACCACAGTCGTGATACAACATCTAGCTTATTGAAAGTACATTTTTTTATCCCATTTGCAGTGTAACTACATCGTTCCCGCCACACTGGTGATCATCATCTTTGTGTGTTTCCAACAAGACGCCTACGTCTCCTCCACCAATCTGCCTGTGCTGGCTCTGCTGCTGCTACTATATGGGTAAATTAGGCACAAACACAATTTCTTTGTCTCTTTCCGTTTTTGTTTATCTTTAACCTGTTTTCATATAAAATTCTGTTTGTGTCTTTTTTCAGATGGTCAATCACCCCTCTGATGTACCCAGCTTCATTTTTCTTTAAAATACCCAGCACAGCCTACGTGGTTCTTACTAGCGTCAACATACTGATAGGAATCAACGGCAGCGTGTCCACATTTGTTCTCGAGCTGTTTGGAAGCAATGTAAGCAGTTATTAGTAGCAGGAGACTTGTAAATTTGTAAGGAATTACTCAAAAATATCTAGAGTTGCAGGTTTTTGAATGACTGACATTGAATTTTCAACCTTTTTGGCTAAATGCTGCCTTCATTCCTCCTTCAGGAAATCGGTGGCATTAATGATATCCTGAAGAATGTGTTCCTCATCTTCCCTCACTTCTGCTTGGGAAGAGGACTTATTGACATGGTGAAGAATCAAGCAATGGCTGATGCTCTGGAGAGATTCGGTAAACACAGCAGGCAGTTGTTAACTACAGCAATAAATGTGTCCTTATTAGTTTTTGACAAGGTACGAAAAATAAGTGTTTGTTCCTAAAATGTATGTCCTGTTGTAGGTGAAAACCGGTTCCGCTCTCCTCTGGCCTGGGACATGGTTGGAAAGAACTTGTTTGCAATGGCCATTGAGGGTGTTGTCTTCTTCTGTATAACCGTCCTCATTCAGTATCACTTCTGCTTCAAGGCCAGGTGGGGGAAACTTATTACATACATGTGATTATTCTGTTTTAAATGCATTAAACTTTGTTCTCCATATCACAACACTCAGACTTAACTCCTTTCCTCCGTAACTTTCAGGTCATCCACTAGTCATCTGAAGCCCATCGGAGAGGAAGACGAGGATGTGGCAAGAGAGCGACAGCGGATCCTCAGCGGTGGAGGACAGTCAGACATCCTGGAGCTCAGACAGCTCACCAAGATTTACAAGCGTAAACAGAAGCCAGCAGTGGACCGGCTGTGTGTTGGCATCCCTCCTGGAGAGGTATTGCTGTCTTTTAGCTTTTATACATACGAGGATGAGTAATTTCTTTTTCAGTTAAGGATTAGCAGATGGCGTTTTGAATGTGAAATATTAAGTAGAATATATTCTTCCTCCTTCCTGCAGTGTTTTGGTTTGCTGGGGGTGAATGGAGCAGGAAAAACCAGCACCTTCAAAATGCTGACAGGAGATTCTGTGGTAACAAGTGGCGAGGCCTACCTGGCTGGCAAGAGGTGAGAGACAAGAAAAGACGTCATATCATACGACACTATGTAGATTACAACACTACTTAATTCATGAAAAGGTGTTACATTTCAGGTTTCTTTTTCTTTCTTCATATCACTTAAAAAAACACTTTAATCTATTTTCTCTTACTGCAGTGTAACCACAGAGATAGATGAAGTCCATCAGAACATGGGCTACTGTCCTCAGTTTGATGCTATCAATGACCTACTGACTGGCAGAGAGCATCTCGAGTTTTATGCTATCCTGAGAGGAGTGCCCGAGAAGGAAGTCTGTGAGGTCAGCAACAAGCATACACACGTGATACATATTTGCCTTTTACACGTAAACTACACCTATAATTCTACTTGTGCAGTGTTGTTGTTTGTTTGGGTTTTTTCCCCCTATTTTATATTTCAACTAGACACTTTACCTGATAATGATAACACTTTCAGCCATGATGTGTCATGTTTAAGCCAGAAGACAGTTTAACACACGCAAAACTCTAACCCTCCACTAGGTGGCAGACTGGGGCATCCGTAAACTGGGTTTGATGAAGTATGTGGACAAGGCAGCTGGCAGCTACAGTGGAGGAAATATGAGGAAACTGTCTACTGCTATTGCTCTAATAGGAGGACCACCTGTTGTGTTTCTGGTCAGTGAAACTAATAATAACAATAATAATAAAGCATTGCTGAATGTTAAAGCTCCTAAAGTCAGTGAACTGTCTCGTAAATATGATTGTGTAGCAGCAGCTGAGTACCTGCTCTTACATGTTCGCAGGATGAACCAACTACAGGCATGGACCCCAAGGCACGTCGTGCTCTCTGGAACGCCATCCTGAGCATCATCAAAGAGGGGCGATCTGTAGTCCTGACCTCTCACAGGTTCGACAGGCCCTTCCGGTCCATGTGTTTGTTTACCTGGGCATTCTTTCTTTTTCTTTCTTTTTTTTTTTCTAATTCCCCCCTTATGAATATCTTTCTTATGTGTCTTGTAATAGTATGGAGGAGTGTGAAGCTCTTTGCACCAGGATGGCCATCATGGTCAACGGCAGGTTCCGCTGTCTGGGCAGCGTGCAGCATCTCAAAAACAGGTCAGACCACAAAAAAAATCACCTCTCACAACATTGTAGCTCACAAAAAGTCGTTTTACACTTTTAGCAAGATTAATGGTATTATTTTATGTTTATGACTATATATGGCAGCAATCCTGATTCTGTATTTCTGTCAGCTGCAGTAATGATTCATATAAAGGAAAGACTGGTCTTCAGCCCCATAGCAGGGGAAAAAAACTGAATGTATATATATTTAATATACTTGTTAGATTTGGAGATGGCTACACAATCATCCTACGGGTGGCGGGACCAGACCCAGACCTTAGGCCAGTAATGGACTTCATAGAAAGGGAGCTACCAGGGAGCACGTTGAAGGAGAAGCACCGCAACATGCTCCAGTACCAGCTTCCCTCATCCCTCACCTCTCTCGCCCGAATCTTCTCCCTGCTCTCAAAGAACAAAGAGGCTCTCAGCATAGAGGACTACTCTGTTTCTCAGACCACTTTAGACCAAGTAAGCAAACTTACAAACAATCATTATGAACATCCAACTTCAATTTAAGCATGCTCATTTGTTTTTCCTCTTCTTCGCCCTCCTTTTCCAGGTGTTCGTAAATTTTGCCAAGGACCAAAGTGACGAGGACCACTTGAAAGATGTCCATCTGAGCAAGCGGGACGCTGTTGTAGTGGACATTTCCC
This sequence comes from Haplochromis burtoni, assembly GCF_018398535.1. Taxonomy (NCBI): domain Eukaryota; kingdom Metazoa; phylum Chordata; class Actinopteri; order Cichliformes; family Cichlidae; genus Haplochromis; species Haplochromis burtoni. Next base: position 324,789 of record NW_024582770.1, read on the forward strand.
AGCTGAACTCTTTTCTCACAGACAACAAGACCAGGGAGAGCTGTGTCTGATTCCACAACATACCATCTGTGGGAGTTGCAATGCTTCGCCCACCCTCCCCACGACCGAGAAAAGATGGACCACTAAACTCTGGGGAGACAGACTGCGTTCATTTTTTTTTCTACTTTTTAGTCTTTTTCAATTGTCATCATTTCTCAGTGGACCTGCATTTCAATGCACAGCCTCTTGAAAAGGCAGAGACTGCAGGTATTGTGACAGACACTGAAACAATGAAAGCTCAATGCAAATCAATGCAAGAAAAATATATATAATTATGTTTAAGATGACGAGATATTTCTGTGAGGGTAGGAGACAGGTGCTTCTCCTTCACCAGATTGACAGAAAGAAAGGAAAGACTCAGAACACTTGAACTGACAGCAGAATTTTAATGCTGTATTAGACTGGAAAGCATGTGTAGCCTAGCTACCCACTCAATGGGCAAGACCCAGGGGACGGCAGAAGATCTCTCAGTTTTAAACCCCTTTCCTAAAGTAGTTAGCTGTGGTCAGTGAGGGTGTTTATATATTTGCCTGTATGGAGAAATCAGGATGATATAAAAAAACAAATTTGGATCAGTCACTGCCAGCTGTTAAATCTGTTCAACCTTTTTAACCTGGTTAAAAACAGACTGACTGCTTTTTTATTCAGGGTCAAACCTTTCTAGATTTCTTTTCATTACCAAGCGCAGTTTGGGGGATTTTTTTCTATATCAAATGATGGTTAAAAAAAAGCTTTTACAATCCACTTTCAGTCACAAATGTGCAATCATCAGCATAGTAATTTTTACTAATTACATTTTTAAAGGTAATTTAATTCCTCCAGGCAAACATAACCTTGACAGAGTTACTTTTCTTCAAATAACAATTAAGAACTGCTAACCAAGTTGTTTTGTTTTTATTTGTCGTACTTGGTGTCCTTGACATTGTCCAGCATAGTGCCTAAACTGGTGGAGACAGAAATTTGAGCACTCCATTAAAACAACAATGTATGTAGGCTGCCAAGGAATGTATAAGACAGATACCAACATGCATCAAAGCACAAAAAAAGCCCAATTTCTTTGTGTGTATAGAGAAACTTGACTGTTTTGTTTTAAAGTGTGTCCTTCATCGTGAAAAAACAACAACAACAACAAAAAAAATCTTGTGGTTCTTTGTTATATGCACAAGATGTACAGTCTGCTATGCTGGCTTGTTGTTACTCACTCTGTCCTGTTCGGACAAAGGAGGGCTAAGGATTACTGAAGAATTTTTGAAAGTCAAATGGAAATATATAGTGCATGCTTTCCAATGGGCCACACACCTGGACTGTCTGGCCTTTTTTCTGTGTACCAAAGCATGCCGCCAGATCTGAGTGTGACCAGGATGTGCTTTTATAAACATCAGTGCGAGGGTACCACGGAAGCTTTTCAGACCTGAGCCAGTGCCGATGTGGATATTATGTACAGTAGCAATTTTGTGACGTCAAGTCGAAAAAAAAAGATGTTACCAGTGGAGTGAACAAACAGTATCTGTGCCAAATGAAGATGAATATGTATCCTTAATCAACCAGCATAATCTGGAGGAGGCAAATGTTTTTTAAAGTTTGTGTTGTGCTTTTATCCATCAGCTCAGTCAAAATCCTCCTATTCTCATTGTCAACAGCGTGAAACAAACTTGTGCTCTCATTCAGTCTTATTTAGACTGCAAGTTCTTTCTATCCTCTGGTCATGTTGCCAAATTCTACTCTGTCCACGTCCATAAACTGCCACACTGAAGGTATCTGTGCTGTCAGTAGCTCTGATATAGGACAAGCTGTTGAGATATTTTGTTTATAAGAGCTAGTCAGTAAGCCAGGCTAAAATCGAGGACCATGTCAATTAATACTTTTGCTTGTAATGCTTTATAGTTCAGAAGTCCAATCCAGGCTTTAAGGTGAAAACAGGTGCTCTGTTTCACGCGGAATCTCGGAAGGGGGTTCCAATATCTCGGGGATAACTGCTCTGGGGCTGACTCTGTTACCAACACCAAGGGTCTGATCCCCATCCCACCAAACCCCTGTTTTAAATTTGAGCACTTTATAGGTTTAGTATAGTCTTTTATTTCAACTATTTTAAAGTGGAAATCATGGCAAAAGAGACATGTAAAAACAAATCTCTGCACTGGAATACAGACAAAACAAAGTTAATCCACTGCATAAAACGATTTGTTTGAAACTTGAAATAGAGAACAAAGGCTTACATGTGATCGTGAGAAATGAGTGAAATAGTCAAAAGCAGAGATAGTAGCAAGTTAACGAGAGAGCGAGACAGTACTAAGGTAGGGATTTTTCTCTTCTCATGCTCAATATTATTATTTGTTTACATTTTTAAGTATTATGGCCGTTTGTGGTTGTTACCCATTATGTATAGTTATTCTTTACATTAATAAATTCATACATTTTCAAAAAAAAAAAGGTTCACGATGTGATTACTTTGACTTTGCTTTCACAGTACCTGTGTGCTAGATTAAAAAAAGAAAAAAAGGGTGGGCTTGTCACATGGAAGTTTGTAGCTACTGGATGAACAAAAGATCAGTTTATGTTTGGGTGTGTGGGTTAATGTGTGCTGGTGACTAAGTTTCTAGAGATTTCATGCGTCTGTGTGTCCATTTTCATCTGCTGTGTTCCCACACACGTATACACACCCACCACACACACATTTTATTTGCCTTTAAAAAGAGAAGCATACTCACGGGTTCCTGTCACTCCGAGTTATTCACCCACCAACATCATGACTGGGAGAGTTGTTTTTCTGGGACTTCTGCTCATCTGTATGACTGCAGGTAACAAAGAAAAGCCCTCTATTCTAAACAAACAATCATTCTTCTGTATGTGGGGTACTTTTAAGTGAAATTATATTTGTGTTAGATCGGGGTTAGTTAGTTTGGGGAGCAGCTGCAGTTGTAGAAGCACACTGACATAATGAAGTTTTATTGTTTTACAACACTGAGTTGAAGGGTTTATGCTTCAACATTGATCACCAAAAACAACAGTCAAATGTCACAGACAAAATATCTCTGTAAAGTATAGTTAAGTTGACTTCATTATAAATAGGAAATACAGAATACTTGGGTACATATGCATACGCACTTTGCAATATGGGGCTGTTATGTCAGGTGTGTCAGTTTTACTTTAGTTATTAAATTCTATGCACTCATACACTTAGTGAACATTTTACATATTAACAATACAGCAGTAGTAGTTTCTCATTCTAGTGCACAGTTTGAATCAGTGTACTTACTTCTTTGAAGGCCAAATTATTTTTTTGGCCTTTCTTTATTTCTTGACTATTATATGAACTATTTTTAATATATATATATATTTAAAGTTTTCTTTGGGTTTTTTTAAGGTGCAGAAGAGAGGTCTGGACTCATGAGAAAGGTGACATATTTTTAAATAGAAACTTTATATTTGAGTACTTTCAGGGATTGGATTTGTTTTAACTGAAGCTACAGCTTTGTTGCCGAAATGTTGTTAGTATTATTGTATCTATTATAGAATATAAATGACAAATGTTTACCTTTCTGCCAGCCTACTTGTCCTGACACGGGAGAGATTGTGGCGTGTCCTTTGAACCTCTCTCCTGTATGTGGCAGCGATGGAAACACTTATGCAAATGAGTGTCAGCTGTGTGCCCAGAGACAGTGAGTACACACAGCTGCTCTACACTCCCAGTATTCACACATTACTTCAACATCACCCAAGCCTGCATTAAGGAGGATATAATACTTGCACATCCATCTGTTTGTAAAAAATAAATTAGACAAATAATTGCTTCATGATTCAAATAATGAAGCTTTCCAGTTCATTCTTGATTCATTTTTATGAGTAATAAGCATGTAGATGTTAGTGATTTTTTAGGAAAGTAATAGTTATATCATGGGAAATGATAAAGTTCTACATTTGAACAGGTCATTTAGCAGCAATGCTCTTATTCAATATTGCCAAAAATACTGACAAAACTATAGAAGATAGGATTAAGATAAGATAAAATCCTTACATAGGAAATATTGTGAGTCTGAGTAAAATAAATAAAGTCAATGCTGTGGTAATGTGAGTTTTTTTTTTTTTTATCAGATAATGATTAAAATAAAACATTATCTTATATAGGCTTGAATCTTCCTCAAATGACAGACAGATTTAGCTACAGGACAGTAATGCTATTTTAGGATGATGTCATTCTTTTAAAAAACAAGATCTCTGTCTCTGTTTCTCCCTCTTTCTGTTTGTTCATGACCCGGTAACTCCTGACACATTTTATCTCTGTTCACAGATGAAATGTGACCTGTAGTTAACATGACCTCATTTTCACTCTTTATCATATGTTAAACTAAAAGTCATTTGACAGAAATCATCCCAGTCATGTCGTTATTATTTTCTTATCAGATCAACGAAGGTGGACATTATGATTGTCAAAGAGCAGAGCTGCTGACCTCCACACCTGGTGAAGTCACTGTCAAGGGCCCAATCAGAATCAAGTGAAATGATTCCAACTGTTTTAAATACTTACCGCAATCAATAAATATCATTCAACAGTGTGCTTGGGGTATTTTCTTTTGTTATCCACCAAATTCACATTTCACCAAAGCAGACAATAATAAGGAGGGTGAAACAGACGAAAGATTGAACAAATGTTTCAGTGAAGACAATGCTGAATAGAAGAAAGAAAGAAGAGATTTGTTATTTAGAGACAGGAATCAGTGTAACATTCCTTTGTAAAGTGAAGACACAAGGTGAATGAACACTTGGTTATCTAACTGGGTGAGCTAACTGTTTACACTCCTTTCACTGAGTAACACAGTGGTCGATAGTGTATGTGTGTGGCAGAAAGAGTGACAGAAAGAGGAAGGACTGGACAGACAAAGAGCGAGACCAAACGAAAAAAGAAAAAACACAGAGGACAGTAAAACAGCAGAGTTATAAAAGTGTTGAGTCCTGAGGCCAAAGGTCAACTTCATATTAGTCACATGACTAAAACCAGGAAAAGGAGAAGTGGGATCACTCCACAGCCTGCTTTATCTTTACAGCACAGCAGAAACAAAGTTTTCTGGACAGTAATGAACCAACTTATCGAAAGATGATTAGAAACTTGCTGGAACATGAGTGAGTACAAACTTTAAACACTAAATGTTAAATGTGTTACATTACAGATCTTTACTTACTGTTGTAATCAGCTGTATATTGTTGTCGCCGATCGAGTTTACAAACTGATTCTAGGAGTTTGAAACAAAGACACAGGGACAGAACTTGAACTGACTTTATCAGTGCACTATGAACCCTTTTTATTAAATGCTCTTTTATCTCTATCTGATTTAGTAAGTAAAGCTTTGGTAAGGTTTTGCAAGGCTTATTCCACTCAGATCAGCACTTTAGTTTAAATAGGCTCTGTCCTGTTGGTGTCTTTTTAGTCTATCAAATTAATTTGTACTCAGCAGAACAAAAGGGAACAAACTAGGTGTTCCTTAATTTGTCATGTGTTACAGTGCATTATGTTACATTGTGTTCATAGTATCGTTGTGTCTCCAGGGTCTCCCCGGATGAGGATTGTCACCAAAGAGTGTCTGTGGAGCTAATCTTGCATCTTTCACTCATACCAGCAGTAAGCTATTCATTCATTAAAACTGCATCTTAGACATGGTCAACTACAACACTGCCTATAATAAGACCATATTAATAATGCAGAGTTTCAGAAACTCCCTTAATAATTGAAATTTGTTTTGTATTTGAACAACTCAAGTATGTAGTGTCCCAACTTAATTTCAGCCTATTTTATTCAAAAGATGTCTATTATCCATGGTGGGGTGTTTTTTTTTATTACTAACGTTTTTTGTAGAGAATTGAAAAATATTTGTAATGCAAGTAATGTGTTAAATTACTACGTTATCAAAAAAAATATTATATTTACTATACCACCCAACAGTGGCCAGAAATACAAGCCAGAAACTGTCACCTAACTCAAGAAATGAATAAGTGTTGTGTGTGCTCACAACAGAAAACTTAGCACTCTAACTTTGAATGGTAACTTTAGTCACTTTTACTGAAGACAACATTGAAAAAAAAATAAAAGAAAGTCTGGGGTGACTCTAAACTTTTGCATAGTATTGTGTAACCAAGGATTACGAGTAGCACTAGCGCAGTGCTACTGGGAATGCAGGGTAACAGCATAGCAACATACAAAAAAACTGCTGCCACAATAAGTGAGCAGCACTGACTGGTGCAGCAATATATAAGGATCAAATAAAGCCTTTATAAGAGACCCATATGCTCACCCTATTTCCTTGTTCACACAGTTGATGTGAACGTGACATTATTATTTATTATAGTATTTATGATGTGATATCTTTTCATCCAGGTGTTGATTGCAGGGGTGCTGTCATTCCTTCAGAAACGAGCCCAGAGGCTGGCCATTGACGACAGACTGCCATTCCTAGATCGACGTTTTGCTATAGTTGTGTAAGTCAACAGGAGTAGTAACAACAGATGGGTCCTCAAGTCAGTGTCTTATCTTTTATTATACAATAAAACGAGACGTAAATATCAGTCATAAGTTTGTAGTTTTAAACTAATGTATTAGTGTTAAAATTAATTAATTATGCAATCATCTAGGTAAGGAATTCTCAGAAAGTTGATTTTGTTCTTCGTTTTCAGTGGGAGAAAGTTTTCGTCACTCTTCCTCTCATGACTGAAACCAGCACCACTGATGAACAATGGGAACAATTACTTGTCAGCCCGTTGTTTGTCAGTAGTGCTAGTTTCAGTCATTATGCAAAACCACTGTTTATAACGTTGGGGAAACCTGCATTCAGCTGAGACCGAAGAAGTCACTTGGATGGGTGACGAAACCGTTGTCCTACTGAAAACGCTACGTCCAGATGACCAGAATCAACTTTTTGGGATATCCCCTACTAAGTTTCACTGACATCCTTTAAGAATCATTTACTTGTGTCTGTATGACTACAGCATCACTATGGCTTTTTCTGTACTTATGGTTGTTTTTCTATTAATCATTGTGCCTCAGCCCTTTGGATACTGTAGGCAGCCTCAGTAATCGTTGGTCTTATGGCTTTGCCTTTGGGGCCGTATCAAGCAGCGTCTTGCTCCTGTTCTCTGAAAACTATGTCCCGTTCACTGTTCCATCCTGGGCCAGAGGTACATTGTTATCCTCTTACTTTTTTACTGTAGAGTTTCCAAGAATTGTGTTGACAGATACACTGTTCTGACTGTTATCCTCAGCTTTTCTGTACCTGATTGGAGCTTTAGAAGTGGGCTTGGTTTATTTCCCTTTCTTTGCCTGTCTGTCCACACCATTCAGAATGACAGGGGCAGTGCTGGGAATACTCTACTCTCTATTTTGGTAAATATTCAGACATAGTCTATGTATGCATGTTTTACAACATCATTTAAAGCTTCTCATAAACAAAAACAAAAATAAACTAATGGTTAATTTAAAAAAGGAACTAAAAACACAAAATATAATAAAAAAAAGTTGGAGATTAAATAGATAGATTAACTGGTTGATGTGTGGGTGATTTAATTTTATTAACAACCGTATTACACATTTGTGTTTTTATGTTGTAGGATAGGAATTACAGCCTGGGAAACAGTCACTTGTCCCAGTGGTAAGGTAGGAAACCCAGCAATGTACCGTCCATCAAGCTTTCACAATATTCGACCCATGTTAATTAAAGGCATTCAAACTCTGCTGAACATTTAGCTATGAAGTTGCCTAGTGCATTAAGCTTTGAAGAACACATTTATGATTGTCTGTGTTTATGGTTTTAAAGATACTGGGTAAATACCAAAAGGTGATTTCCCAGTGGCCCCGTATGCTCTCCCTCATCTTCCTCTTCGGGCGATTTATTTACATCCTGGTCAAAGCTATTCGAATACGCCTGCACATGGAACAAGAGGTCAGAAATACCAATACATGGATTGTGATGATTCCTACTAAATACGTGTACAACATAACGTCATTACTGCCATCAAGAATATTATGTTGTTGGTAGCAAATGTGTGTGCATGTGCCCCATTCTGCCTGTAAACACAATAGATCACATGTTTTTTAAATTCTGATAAAACTTTGTAAGGGTGTAGAGTGGGGATGTGTTAACATTACATTAAAATTTGACTTACATTCACCAAGGTCTTCAAGTTGAACTTAATGATTTATTGGTTAAAAATGGACAAAAAGTCTCATTACCTCATCACACAAACTATTATTCTTACCAGTGTAGTTTGTATTTTCAACACACATACACATTTTACTAAAAATAATTACAATAAAAATTATGTCAGGTATTCTCTATTGAAATGGGCTTCAGCAGGGCAAACAACAATAGCCTGCAGTACAAACTTCCATACATTTTAAAAAAAAGAACAAAGAAAACAAAATTCATACATTAAAAATACAAAGATAATAAAATGAATACTACCCAGATAGTAGCTGCCTTGGTTGAAGTCGATGTCAGTTGCTATCTTAATAACGTTTTTTTTTTCATAATAGATTAGAAAGTTACAATTTTTTATGAATATAGTGAATTTTGTCCGAGTATGAATGTCTGAATCTGTTGCCAGGACTCTGCAGAGCTAACTGAGCGACACCAGGTTCAGCATGTTAAGAGACTGCTGCAAAAGACACCCGGACATAGGTAAATACACCCACTCGTATACACGAATGAAATTGGTTTAAGGCTGCCGGCAACCAGCGCCATCTTACCTTTCCTCCCGTACAGACATTACACAGACATCACATGGGGAAGACAGGTCAGGAACAATGGAGGAGAAAAAGGAACTCCACCCATACTGATACTGAGCCGCTAAAGTGAGATCAGTTTGAGAACAAAATAGAGAACAGAATAGACATCCCCCCTCATTGCATAGACAGCATGCATCTGTTGTCATGGTTCCGAATAGGTAGATGTTGTTCAATCTCCTCCATCAAGAGTGTCACCAGGCACACAACGCAACCGACCATCAAGTATCCATCAGCAAACTTCTGCAGGACAAGCTTCTCAATGGGGTGTCAATTTCATTAAGGGACCAGTTGATGAAATTCATAATTCTTTAAGTTTTAGAGAACAAGACTGAGAGACTCTCAGAGGGTTAGAGTTAGACTAGACAAAGACAAGAGAAGCCAAGCAGGGAAAGATATTTGAGATTTCCTGAATTTTTATGTATTTTTACAAATCTTCAGGGTATCCTAGTTTCATTCTAATATAAAATGTGACTCAACATTGGATGTTAAGTTTTAATGACTGCATTTGATAGAAACTGAGTTTCAGACTGATTTAAAGCCCAGTCTGCTGTGTTCAAGCCATTTCAAAAGGTTTTAGTATCAAAAATGTGAGAGTTAACAATCCAGCTAATTGAAAATCACACGTGTCACAGTTCTGTAGAGAATTTTCAGTGCTGTTAAAAAAATGCTGCAGCTGCTATTGAACCTAAGAACAGGACAAATTGAAACTTTTCATCCATGTTTGTGTTGCAGTATGCCACTTACCTGGTTCCAAAGGAGGGTTTATGAGTGGGACCCCCACTTCAAGTATCCCAGCAGAATCATTGGCACTGTTGTAATATCCCTAATAGGCCTATATACGGTACGGAAAAATATATTTTATGATTTTCTTGAATCGTCTAATTGATTCCCTTTGTTTGGTGTTATTTAAATGATTTATGCTTCTTCTGCGGGGACTCCTATATTCATTTATCTTTTCCATTCCTTTAGATGACACTAGCAGACTACAGTGTCAGTAGTTCTACTTTTGACAAAATTGAAACTTGGAAAAATACACTGAAAGATGTGGTTACTGCATGTAACGAGACAGAATCCCTGGGATACATGGTACCACAGCTGGAAGAATTTATCGTTGTGGCCAGGAGTAAGTAGTCCCTTCAGACTTTTAAAGGGGGAGCATTTATGAACCCTGTGATTAATATCACATATTATGTGTAAAGTGGATATCAGACACATTTTATTTCCTGCTGTTTCGAGAGTTAATATTGCCAGTAGGAATTACCAAATAAACCTCTATTAGAAAATTGAATAATATTTTTGTTAAATATTAGGAACACAATGGTCATCGCCATTTATAAGAATACAAAGTTATACAGTAATATAAAGTTATGTATGTTTGAATTTATGTTTGTTTGTTTATTTAAGAATCCTGGCTAGCCACCACCATCTTTGCCAGTCTTAACTCTGTTGCCTACACCTTCCATGTTTTGGCATGTTACAGGTAAGAAATTTAAGAAACGGGTATAATGACTGTTAGCTATATTTAGTTTACAGCAAGACTACCATTTCTACTACCAGCAAGCAGACAAACAGATCTGAATTTGTCTGTAATTTAATGAGCTTACTGTTGCTTTAGGAAACACTTAAGGAGGCTCTGGAAAGGACAGAAAGTATTTCTTCCTGAGAAGTTTCATAAGCCTAGATCTGCTACGAGTGTGGTAAGCAAAACACTTGGATGCAAACACGCATACTGTAGAGCTGAAGTGATTTTAAATTATTGCATTCTTAACAAAGTACACAAAAATGTTTGTGCCATGAATTTTACCAGGCTTCCATTGCAAGATACTCGGGCTGGCAAATCGCTTTCACACTGTGGGGTAAGCTTTTCTTACCGTAAACTTTCAAAACAAGGACAACTGGCCTGATCTAAATAGGACATCCTGTATTAGGACTTGAGAACCAAATCTTAAGAATCATTTTCATACAGTAGCTTTCATCAAAATGCAAATCTATGTAGATGTAATCTATGCCAATAGATGAAATTAATCACAGAAAAGCTGTCTGATTTATTATACAGGCAGCTATTATAAGGAAAATATTTTTACAGTTGTTAATTATTTCTGCTTTTTTTTTAGGCTACCTGATTGTCCATTTTGTCCACTTCCTGTTTGCTTTGCTGATTGCTTACGTGGTGGTTCTTCCTATACTGAATGGGAAAGTGCTTAGCATGCTCTCCACACTGGGAACTATATTGTAAGGCTGTTTTTCTTTCTATAAGTGTGTTGCTATGATTACATATATAAATTAATGTGCACTCTGGCTGACCTTTAATGTTTTTCTGTGTCTCTTTTAGTCTGACCATCTGCATTGTAATTAGCCTGGTGATTCTTCAAATAATTTTGGTTCAGATCTTCTTCCTTCAGAACAAAATAGATGCCACAGACAAAGAGAAACCTCTAGCCCTCAACAACAGGTAGGTGTATCTCATATAAAGTGTGTTCTTGAGTCACACCAACACTCAGATCTTTCATTTGCCAGCAATTCGTCGTGGTAGAAAAATGCCAAAAGGCTGATGTAATTTCACTAACCCACATTTTAAAAATCCAAAAATCTCTCGTAAATCTCACATACTCAGTAAGTGGCTCATTAGTTAGCAGATACAAAATATTTAAAGTAGTATGAAAGCATTATTGGCACTTTTTCAAGGAGATTTGCATATTCACAAGCAACCAGATGACCACCAGAGTCATAAAGAATTATAGTTAATATTTAATAGTTAATAGATATATATTGATTTCCAATACTAACATCACTTAACAATTATTTTTCAAATATTAATAAGACAAAAGAATTTAACTCAAAGCACATTAACTTGAAATCACAATTTCCCCCTTTTTAGGAAGGCATTTCACTGCTTCAACTACTTCTTCTTTTTCTACAACGTGGTTATGGGGATGACCACCTGCATACTGAGGCTTCTTTTAAGCATTGTGGTGGGAACATGGTTGGTGTCTCGCATAGACCGAACTATTATGCAGCGGGGGTATGAGAACATGGATGCTGGTAAGCTTAGATTCAACTAAAAACATATAGTTAAGAAAAAAAGATCACATCCAAACCTAAACTCTTTGGTATTTTAATATACTGCAGTAATAATGAAAAATAATTTTATCATTCATATTATTTGATGTCCAGAAGACCACATTCAGATGCATCCACGAGATGGCAGCATTTCAATGAGAATTACAAGTTACTTTGTCTCAAGGCAAATATTGGTATCAGTCAAATATTGATTAAAGCTAGTAAAAAACAACAACAACAAAAAGATGTTATTTCACAAAAAACATGTAAAAAACATGTAAAATGACAGCTTTGTGCTCATTTATGTTACTGCAATACCCTGTCTGATGGTGTGTGAATTTGTATCTCTGAATATTGATAATTGTATTTCCCCTTTTATCCAGGCTACACTACATGGATTGGGATGATCTTTGCTGACCATTATCACAACAACCCAGTCATGGTATCTTTCTGTCAGATGCTGGTGTCAAGTATGCTGCAGAGACACAATTCATCTGCTTACTCCACATTCGACAATAATGTGTCAGGTCAGTGGTGTGTCTGCGTGTCTCTTCCATTTATAGACACCTTTATACTGCTTTGACCTTTCTGTCATCTGATCTTTCTCAAACTTCTGTTTTATTATCACTTTCTGTTTGTTCAGAACCCCCTGTGAACAGTCGGGCCAGGAGGCGTTGGGCTTTGCTTTACACATTACTAAGGAACCCTCCCCTGATCATGCTAAGAAAGCACCACCTCTCCTCCTCATCTCCCCCAGCAGACACAGTGCTGCAGGCTTGGATTTTGGCATCTCAAACACAGAGGCAACAGGCATTGTCAGAGCTGCCACCAGAGATCAAATTGCCACCAGAAGAAGACTGTTAATAACACATTTGATTCTGGTTCTTTAAAAAAAAAAAGCTGGAATCCAATGAATGACGAAGACCTTTAATGGAGACTTGTTATAAAGCAGAAGGAAGTTTTTCAGCACTGCCATAATCTCACTACCTGTTATGTCACCAGCTGAGAGTGCCATAAATAAGTTTAGAACAACTTCACTAATTTGCTAGTTAGTGAATGTACTTCTTTTTAATGGAGTTCTGTGGCCTAGGGTCTGTGGGTTTTATGTGTGTATTGTTTTTTACAAATACATAGTTTTTACTCAGACTTGGCATAAGAATTCAAACATGAGTTCATGCCATCTCTTTCCCTGACTCAGAATGAAAGCATCTGCTGTGAAGGCAAATTAAAAAAAACATATAAATGTATAAATGCAGGGATAAACAAACCTTTGTATATTGTCACAACCTCTATAACATCTCGAGTTGGAGCTGGCCACACAGTTACTTGACCTACACCACACAGCTATTGTGCTTGTTATTTTTATTTTGTCTTGGCAGCATAAAATCTAACTGCTAATAAACACTACTTTTCCTTAAATGTCTGGTTGTGTTTAATAGTGAGCATTCATACAATTTTTTATAGTAGTACATATATAGAAAGGCCAGTGTAGGTTGTAGGTTGCTGAAAATAAAATCAAAATACAAATTAATAAAATGATACCAGAAATCCTAGAGTTGATGTTATTTGGATTAATACTTTGAACAATTAATCAAGGATAATGTATACCAGATGCAAAATTACTGGTATATTGTATGAATGATGCAAAACAGCATACTAATAATAAATTTACAACAAACATTTGCTTTGAGAATAGTGAAGTCTTTTTCTGCGATAAAAGTTTAAATTTTCCACAACACTTAAAAGCAGCTTTTCAAAAAAATTGATTAAACCTTTTTTGTGTGATGTAAGAAAATATGTGTTAGCTAGTTAAATGTTTACGAGACAAATAAAAAAAAAAAGCGACGTAATGTTTAAACGTATATGAGGCGGTTCAAAATTGCGCTGTTCAGGATAATTAACTACTGGGAGTTGTGGGCGTGCGCGAGATTTTGAGTTCGCGAGAGAAGAGTTTCCAGGCGTTTGGTTAACAGGTGCAGGTACTATTAACTTTTAACCGTCTCCCTGTCGATAAAATTACTAAATTTAAGTTGATGTTAATTGCGCAACATAGATGTTTTTCGCTGGTTTATGGTTTATGTCAACTGTGGGCCGAAATGAAGGACTATTTCCGACCTCTGAACGAGCTACTTTGTACTAACAGTTAGCCGTTAGCCAACTCCCGCTGTTTGCGCCATTTTTCTCCATGAGGATTAAAAAGGAGTCCAGTAATGAGGCACTGAGATTTTGCTCTTTGCATCAATGATACAAACGTGGTATACCAAAATCTCACACACCAAACTTATTGGTGAGGTTTTCGACACCTGAAACTCCTACCTAATCGTTAGTCACTCCCGTGACTCCCTTTACAGGCTAAATTCATGAACCTGAGTGGAAAGAAAAAAAAAAGATTTCGGACATAATGAGTGTGCCCCAAACGTGTTGGTATGTTAACTTAGGGACCAAAGATTTGTAGAGTTTTAAAGTATCCAAACTGTAAAATATATCAGAGGTCTTTGAAAATAAGAAATGTGCTGTTGAAGCTCACATTTTTGTTACAATGTTATGTTTTTGTTTTTAAAAAAAACCATGTTTTGCTTTCCGTTTTTTCTCAGTTCTGTGTAAGTCTCAGTTTGCCAAGATGGCAGATGCCGAGTTCGTCGAGAGGATATTGCGGGCTGTCCTCCAGTCCAGCAAAGACGGCGTGTCAATTGACAACCTTCAGTCGGAGTACCGGTCACTGTGTGGAGAGAACATCCCACTGGAGAAGCTGGGCTTCTCAAAGCTCGAGGACTACCTCAGAAGCATTCCCTCCGTTGTGAAACTTGAGTACGGCATGGGTCAGGTGAGTGTATTGTTTAAAAAATGTTTTCCCTCTACACTACTGCCTCATCAAAGAACTGGGAGACGTATAACTGCTAGAAATTTTTATTAAACAATTTTTTATTAATCCTTACCTTAGTTACAGTGCTTAGCTGCAGTGTATGAGGAGACTGCCAACATTGCTCAATTGGTTGCCAGGCAGAAAACCTCGAAGAAATCTGGTCGCTCCCAGATTGTGAACTGCAAGATGAGATTCAAGCCTCCCAACTCGTACATGCTCAATGGTAGGTGTTTCTTAGTTGGAACAACTAATTAATCATGGTCTCGTCTTAGACAGAGAAAAAAAAAAAGATTAATGTCATAATGATTGGGCAGGATTTCATACACTGTATCTGTGGGGAAACATTGGTCATTATTTATATGGTTTGTTTTTCTTTCCTTGGTTTTAGTGAGGCCAAGGACTTCACTCCGCCAACCTTCTGCTCATAGTAAATGTTATTCATCAAAAAACCGTTCTTGGCCCTATGGTGGCTATAGAGGTTTCAGTGCCTCAGGGGACTACAGGTTAACAATATCTTCTTTACTTATTTATTCAAGGAATTATAAGCAATATTTAGACAATAAATTCAGCTTTGCAGAAATTCTTTGTCACACTCTGTCATAATCTTCTCAAATGCTAGGAAGTTGGACCAAGGTTTCAGCTCCATCACACCAGTTGAACACCGACAACCAGCTCCTCAACCAGCTTTAAAACCAGCATGTGTTACACTTAACAGGTGAAGATACACTTGTGGGCAAATTAAGCTTAAGCTCTCCTCAAAAAAATGTACTGTGTAATTTTAGTATGTATAGCCTTTAAGAATCATAGCTACATGAATGCAAAATTCTGTGTCCTGTTGAGTGACAGCTTATTGTTATGAAATCACATTGTGCTTTAAGATATCTATGTTGCTAACAGGAAAGAGAAGAACTTGATGAACTCCAAAGGTATTTGAGATTTTTCCTTTTTTTTTTTTTTTTTCTGATAGCACAACTTTCTAAGTTGAATCCAAGTATAACAAGAGTTACACAAATATAGTGCTTTTGCATATATCTGCTTTTAAACTGCTCTTTGGGCATATTTTTTTAGATCTTTTCAAGTCAGGCTTAGAAATGTATTACTAAAGAAAAGTGCAAACAGTACCAAGCTTGTTAGCAAAGTGAATTTGGCTGTGCAGCATCACAATATATAACTCTTGTAATCAGCTGCACAGATGACAGTTTAACCAGCACCATATTGAAGTGTTTGACTTTTTATCAGCTATAGTGCTCAGAACAATGTATGGTCACAATAATCATAGGATCTGAAATGAAACAAAGTTTTGCTCTAGTGCTAATGATTGATTTAAGAAGTTAATACAGCATATGTATAAAGATTAACAACAAACAGCAGTGCTCTGCTTTTGAGACTGGCTTGTATCAAAGTGTATTTACTTAATTTCTATCTTTTCAAACATTTTTCAGAAGTGAACCTACAGCGAGTATCTATGCCCAGCCAATCCCAGGTACGGTCTGTTGCTGTTAATTTTGTCAATATTAGAATACAAAGTGCTCTTTAGATGGTCAGGACAATCTTAATACTTCTGAGTAAAAAAAACACTTAGAATCCATATTTATACTATTTCAGTTAAACTATTTGATCACTGAAGTCACATCAGATGCTTTCTGTTTAAGAAAATAACTTTTGCATAGTTTTGATAATATGGTATAGTAGAAAGTTTTAACCCATAGGTGGCAATGCAACACATGATCGTTCAAATCCCTCCATGCAGGATAGTGAGTATGACGTGGAGCTGGTGCAGAGTCAAATAAGTCAGCTCCTGGAGAAGTACTACAGTGGACTGTGGATGTCAAAACTCTCAGAACTCTATTGTGATACGTTCAGTCGGAACCTCCATCCTCAGGTGCTCAGGGACATGGCAAAGTGGACACACGTGTGTACCGTAAGTTGAGTATTTTGGGTTTTTTTTTTTTTTGTTCTTTTTAATGTCTTGTTTTATGTTAGGTTGTAAACCCAGTGACAGTTTTCAATTTCACACTCAGTTCTGCAGTCTCAGAATCAATTATTTTGAAAACTTGTAGTTTAAAATGCCAAAAAAGGGTTAGTAAGGGTGGTTGTGGACGTATCGTGATGCCTTTTAAAAAAAGTACTTTTAGTCAAGTTTTTTTCTTTAACAAACTCTTAGGAAGTGATAGTATTTTCAGTTGAAATCGTTACCAGTACTAGTTTTCAGACCTATAGCAAAGGAAAAAGTAATGCTAGGCCTCAGAGTTGTTGAAGCTAGCTTAAGAGAGGTGGCAGTCAATGAGCAGTAGTATGGCTTCATGCCAGAAGAGTGCACTAGAAGGAGCTTCACTGTGGCCTTTTCTCAATTCTAAGTACGCGAGTATGCACTCGCGTTCTCGGGGAGACCGGACTTGCCGAGAACGTGAGCACAGACTCGCGATTTCTACATTTGGAACACCAGCGTACTTGATGATGTCACAGTTTTTACTGCTGTCCCCTCTTAATTTAACTGAGTAATATGTTATGAAGCTTAACTTTAATCACAGCCAAACCGATTTACTCAGGAACAAATAAAACACTGAAATAAACCAAACGTTAACTTTTAGAAGTGATCTAAGTGACTTATATATCATGTTTAACCTCAGTAGCGAAATAAAATAAAAATAGTGTACATGTATGTTTTAATAAAAACAAGCAGGTGAGATGTTAGAACGCTTTTATTTATATTTTAGTGGACACTCAATACAATAGACAGCTGCTGGGTTTTGGGGTTTGTTTAACCTGAGTAGGGCTGCCACGATTAGTCGACTAGTCACGATTATGTCTACTATTAAAATCGTCGACGACTAATTTAATTGTCGACGCATCGTTTGAAGCTTTGTAAGATCACAAAGGACGCAGGAATGAGTAGTAGGATTTAAGAGTGTAATAACGGACTGAAACAGAAGATGGCAGCACTGCATGTACAAGGATGCCAGCTGCCGTTAAACCCCGAAGAAGAAGAAGAAGAAGCTGTGTCCCAGAATTCATAGCGCAGCCCAGCGCAGTTGTCAACAATGGCGGCAGCTAGTTAGTTTTAACTTTACTCTTATTATTCTTTCTGGTTCACAAAATAAACGTTTAACATATTTTCAGGCGAGAATGTAGCTGTGTAAACCTCAAATATCTGCTCAGTTTATCAAGACACCACATATTTTCAAAAGCGCTCCGACGTTTTCGGAGACGTCTGTTACCCACTAGCTCGTTAGCTAGGCGGGGGCAAGGCTAACTAGAGCCGTGAGAACACCGGACTCCCGGCAAATCGTTTTCAAACCCACCGCCGTCCTTCGCTAGTCAGGTTAAACATATATATAAGTCACTTAGACAACTTAAAAATGTTATTGTTTGGCTTTCTTTAGTATTTTATTTGTTCCTGAGTAAATCGGTTTGGCTGAGATTAAAGTTATAGTTTTTGCACAGCTAAAACTGTCAAGCAGACAGCTGATTATCAGAAGTGTGAGACGCTGGAGAATATACTCCGGTGTCCTGTTATATTTT
The DNA here is from genome assembly GCF_018398535.1 of Haplochromis burtoni. Taxonomy (NCBI): domain Eukaryota; kingdom Metazoa; phylum Chordata; class Actinopteri; order Cichliformes; family Cichlidae; genus Haplochromis; species Haplochromis burtoni. Next base: position 343,043 of record NW_024582770.1, read on the forward strand.
AGAAAGCAAGGAGTTTATTAAACTTCACCGAAACAATCTGCAAATTTCATTAAAAATTAATAAACTACCATCTTGTCTTTATTTTTAGTTAGCGCAAACACTTCAAGCTGTAAGCTAATGATAGTTATATAAGACCAGATGCTGCTGGTGCAATAAGCTGTACGCTGTACGTCCAATGGATGATGATCTGATTAGTCGACTAATCGCAAAAATAATCGGTGACTAGTCGACTATCAAAATAATCGTTTGTGACAGCCCTAAACCTGAGTAGCGAAAAGACGTAGGGGGTGTTGAAAATGTTGCGCCGGGAGTCCGCTGCTCTCGCCGGCTCTAGTGATCCTCAACCTCGCTATCTGCTATAGAGCTGGCGGGTCACAGACGTCTCCAAAAACATCAGAGCACATTTTGAAATATATGATATCTTGATAAATCGAGCAGATATTTGAAGCTTACACAGCTACATTCTCGCTTGAAAATAACTTAAAAGTTTATTTTGTGACTCAGAAAGAGTAATATTTAAAAGTTTTTAGCCCCGCACGTCCACCATTACTGCATTTGAGTTTTGGACGAAATGCATTCTGGGATATTTAGCTGTACCAAGTCCACACAAGTCACCACCGATGCATGCTCGATAAAACGGGCGGAGCGAGAACACATCCGGGACTTTTTCGCGTTCTCGGCTTGATGCGTACTTTGAATTGGAACAGTACTTGGTCTCCGACTGATGACGTATCACGAGAACGCAAGTATGCACAAGTACGCATATTGAGACAGGCCCTGTGTCTCTGTGGATGAAGAGAAAGCATATGATAAGGTGCCAGCTAACTATTGTACTGCACGAGGAAGTCAGGAGTGGCAAGGAGAAGCATGTGAGGTGGTATAGGATATGTATGCGGACACTGAAATGGTGGTGAGGTGTGTAATGGGAGTGACAGATGGGTTCAAGATGGGGATGGGATTACATCAGGGATCAGCTCTGAGCCCCTTCTTGCTTGCAGTGTTGATGGGCAGGTTGACAGATGAGGTCAAGTAGGAGTTTCCCTGGATGTCATCTGTGAGCACCAATCTGTAGTAAAAGTAGCGAGCAGGTGAAGGAGAGTCTGTAAAGATGGAGGTATGCACTGGAGTGAAGAAGAAAGTTGGATGCAAGACAGAATACACACGTATAAAATGAGAGGGAGGTAGCAGAGTTTAAGATGCTCAGAATTTCACTGGGAATGACCAGGATAGACAAGATTAAAAATGCCAGCTGCCAGGCAGGAGTACATGTAAGATTCCTGGATTTAGTGAAGGTGGTCATGGAGAGGGTTAGAATGACAGAAGGGTGTTAGAGATGGGGTAAGTTGGAGGTGTGTTGCGGTCTTTGATTGTATGCTTAACAGCTTTATTTAAGATGTTCACTTTTTTGTGTGTCTCATTTATCTTCTTCCAAAGGTAGAGGAACTTTCCACCAACCGAGCCGACCGGCTGGTCTACCCTCCTCTGCCTACCAAGAAATCTCCTGTTCCTTTAAAGAGCACCACCAGCACTTCACAAGCATCGCTCAACAATTTAAGCACTACCAGCACACATTTTTCTTCATGTCCCTCAACACCTGAAAGCCCTTGTACACAAGTCCCATTCAATCCCACTTCTGATTCTACACCATGTCCTCCATCAAAACCGTGTGCTGTTGTCTCAGCTGATGTTCGTCAGAAAATAAAGGAGCTCCTTTCCAAATACAGCCAGGGTCTGTGGGCCCATGCTATGCCCAAACTTTTTATGGAGGCATACAAGGTGCCATTCCCTGAGCATGTGCTGGACAACTTGTCTCTTTTGCTTGATATATGCAATGTGGAGTACCCCTCGCCACATGACAAGAAGAAGGTAAGAGATTGATGCAGTGTAGGTGACGTATAAGTTGAGTAAACTGCAGTAGGTGTTCTGATGGGTAACACAGAAACTGTAGGGGTGAAAATGGTGATTGTTTGCAGCTAAAACAACAATGATTTTAACAATGGTTATGTTTTCGTTCTTTCCTGTGATCAGGCCATCCTCTACAAATCAAGCAGAGCAGACATAAAACCCACAGACGGTCGAGAAAACCAGCAGGGTATAAGGCATCCTCTTCCTTCTGGTCTGAAGGTCCTGAGTCCTGTGGTTCCTCCCTCTTTAGTTCTTCCCTCAGTGCAATACCCATCAGTGCTGGTTACTGAAGTCAAGACCACCAATGCCGTTACTGTAAGGTGAGACAGACTTTATTAATGCAGACATTTTTGTACTTCTTAATGCATTATTAAATCTAAAAAATAATTTAAACCCAGTCAACAAAATGGAAGAGAAAAATCCAAAACCTTTTGTTATCAACATACCGTGGTTCAGGGGGTTGGGAAGTTCATCTTGTAACCGGAAGGTTGCCGGTTCGATCCCCAGCTCTGTCTGTCTTGGTAAATGGCCTGTATTTATATAGCGCTTTACTAATCCCTAAGGACCCCAAAGCGCTTTACATATCCAGTCATCCACCCATTCACACACACACACTGGTGATGG
>NW_024582770.1:345936-347464 GCF_018398535.1 Haplochromis burtoni
AGCTGTGGCTACAACTGTAGCTTGCCTCCACCAGTGTGTGAATGTGAGAGTGAATGAATAGTGGAATTGTAAAGTGCTTTGAGGGTCTCGAAAAGCGCTATATAAACGCAATTTATTATTATTGTTATTATTATTATTATTATTATTATTATTACATAATATCAATTCAGTCTTTTTTTGTTTGTTTGTTTGTGATTTATTATGACTAAAATCATGTCTTGCAACCTTCATTATTTGGATTTAATTTGAAAATACGAAAATGTTTTCCCCCACAGTAAGTTATGACAAATTGAAGAGTGAAGTGAAAATCTGTCTTTCTTCAGGTATGTAGGTGAGAACTACTCCAACGCCCAGGAAGCCATGGAGGATGCCATGCAAACCTTTTACAGCCAAAACTCCATTCAGCATCCTGTGTCTAATCCCATAGTTGGTCAGCTTGTAGCTGTCAGAGGTGAGGATGGAGCTGAGATGGCCAGAGGACAGGTGTTAGAGGTCACAGGCCCCAACAAGGTCAAGGTAAATTTCTTGAATTTATTTATTTTTAACCATAGTTCTGTGCTAGTGTGTTTATGAGTCCTTAAAGTCCTAAATGTTTATATTTAAAATATCTAGTTGCACTCACTACAATTTTAGTCACCCTGAGAGTTTCTGACACACAATGTCACTGTTTTTGTTGTTGTTTTTTAATCCCCTTTATGCGTCTCAGTAAATTATATTGATAGAGCCAAGCTTTTTAATTTGGCTAAACCATCAGGCAGTTTTTATAAGTGTAAGAGCATTTAACTGTCCAAAAGTCTTAATCCATGTCTCATTTCTCTATATTTTGCTGGGAAAATTGGAGATGGTGGCAGTGATTTATGAAACATGAATAGAAGTAAAGCATATACAGACTTGAACAGACTTGAAAGTCAATATTGGTATGCCCACATGTTACTCTTTAACACAGACTGAACTCTGTTTCTTGGAATTTCTTTAAGTGGTGCTCAGGAAGAGTTCTCCAGGCATACTGAAGGTCATTCAAAGCTCTTCTTTTTGTTTCAAATTAAGATAGGCAGCATAGTTTGCTTTGAAAGTATTTTAAACTTGACACACTGGAAAATTTGTATTTGCATGGGTTTCTCCAGTTTCTCACAATACCGAGAAATTTGAATTTATTGTTCTGTCTCTGCCAGAAAGTGTAATTTTGACCTCTCCTGCAACAAAAAAATGTATTTCCCTTGGATTAGTTCTCCATACTGTGCACTCTCAGTTGGGTTCAGCTATGGTTTCCTCGCTGCTCTGTACAGTCAGTAAAATGGCCAGTTCTCCACATGTTTGGTCGCACACTCCCACCTCTTACCCACTCTGCTTTACAGGGAGTGCAGAATTATTAGGCAAATGAGTATTTTGTCCACATCATCCTCTTCATGCATGTTGTCTTACTCCAAGCTGTATAGATCGAAAGCCTACTACCAATTAAGCATATTAGGTGATGTGCATCTCTGTAATGAGAAGGGGTGTGGTCTAATGACATCAACACCCTATATCA
>NW_024582770.1:349023-361716 GCF_018398535.1 Haplochromis burtoni
ATACAATGTGTATTAAAAGGCGTCCAAAAGTCTTATAATATTTAACGTTTGTGTGTGTGTGTGTGTGTGTGTGTGTGTGTGTGTGTGTGTGTGTGCGTGCGTGCGTGCGTGCGTACGTACGTACGGAGACATGTGAAACCAAAGAACCTCTCTGTGTGTCTCAGGTTTACTACATGGATTATGGCTTCTCTGTAGAGACTAACATGAAAAATCTGCTGGAACTACACAGGGACTTTCTTTCCTTGCCCTTTCAAGCCACTAATGTTCAGCTTGCAGGTATTTAGAACATTAGGAAATTCTGTTTAACTGTTTTATACAGAACCAACTCAATCTCTAGATAAAGAAGGAAATGTTTTTAGGAGTTTCTGTTACCCTGATGCTCTTGCCATTGTCTTCATCTTTTTCCATTTCTTTACTATCCTCCTGTCAGGCCTAGAAAGATTCAGCTCCCATCCATTGGTGCTCTCACTTATGGATAATGTGGCAATTGGAAAGATCCTGCTGATGGAAACATTAGAGCCATGCCAAGAGAGTGAAGTACCTACAGCAGTACTTTATGATACTTCACAGGATGACGACCTCAACATCAACTCCGCCTGCCTGAAGGTTCTACAGGACAAGACCATGAACAACCCTCTGTCTGTAGGTTTACATATTATTGAGGATATACCTTTTTTTTCTTTTCTTTTTTTTTCTTTTTTTTTCTTTTTTTTTTAATGTGGTCAGACAATTAGTTCTAGTGGGGAAGACTTAGATTTGTAATTATTTTCCTCCCCTTTTCATATTTTTCTTATAAACTCAACATAACCACTAAGTGGTGCTGTGTTACCCGTACTTTATTGTGTCTTATGTTACAGTAGGGGTGTGTATTTGCGTGTGTGGGTGGTTTGGAAACTGCAGTTTTATATTCAGCTTTGGGCAAAGTGATTTGTTAGCCCTCAGGCAGAGCTTGCTGCTTGTTATTTTTCCTGAGAAACACGTGTTACTTGATTTAAAAATGCAAGACTACAAAAATAACTTTGGGAGTGCAGCGAAACTTTCATTATCTTCATTGTTTTTTTGTTTTTTTTTTAATGTATTGTAGTAATAAAATTGCTTTTTTTAAAATGAGTTCATTATTCTTCAATAAATTAATCTGGGTTTCATTTATTGAAGCATAATGCACTCATTTTAGCTCATCAAATGGCCAGAAATAAGATGAAAATGCAAAGACTGTTTTGTGCGTGAGACTCTAACCATTATCATCATTGCTGCATCACAAAAGTTTTTGATGAATTCTTCCAGCATTGTATAATATAATACTGTTGCCTGTAGGTAAATGTTACCTATCAGGATGTGTCTGTCACAAATGTGTGTCAAGATGGCACCTTGTACTGCCAGCTCCCTTCCCGTGGAACTGCAAGACTGAGCAAGTTACTAGAAGAAACAGAGGCCTACTTCATTTCCCAGGTATATAATACTTTATAGTACATACATTCATGGAAGAGTGGAAGACAATGGAATAAGGGTATTTCCACATACTATGTGTGCAGGATTGTATTTTTCGTCATGTGTTTTTGTGAGAAGTTATAAACAGCTCAGAGAGTGTAGTGATAAAGATAAGGAGGGGGAAAAATACATTCCCCATACTGGGCCTCAGGGACAATGAGGTTTTTGTGCAGTTGTTGTACCTCACATTGGCTGTTTAAATTGCTTTTCAGAAGCATGCATTTACTTTAAATACAAAGAACAATGAATGCAAAAAAACATCTAGTTTAAAAAAAAAAAAAAGTTCTTGTTGGAGGTTTTTCCTTAAGGATGACCTTTGAGCACGAATGGCTTCCTTTCTTCTTCTTTTTTGTGCCTGTCTTTTATCTCGTTGACAGTGCATTTGATCCCCACCAAAGACTTCAGACACTTGTCTGTCATTTACTGGGATTTATTCATTATTTATACTTATATGAGTTCCTTGCAACTGCCGTTTCACCTGTGGAATGGGCGAAGCTTTCTAACACTGTTACTGGGTTTTTCTGTTTGTTTGTCATCGTCCCCCCCCACTACTAGATCACATCTGAGTTCCTGGTGTCTAGGCCCTTCATTGGCAAGTTCTGTCTAGCTCGCTACAAAGAAAAGTGGGCCAGAGTTGAGGTAGGAATCAAATATTGGCAATGTATTTGTTTGAAGACTTAAAAATAATTGAAAGAAATGTTTTGAGAATGGCAAAAATCATGACCAGTAAGTTTTTCTTCTTCATCTTCATCATCTTCTGTTGCTTTTAATTTTAGATCACCAATATGTACGGTAACAGAGTGATGGAGATTTCTGTCATTGACTTTGGTGTCCCAGCAACACTAGAACTCACTGATCTTCGGGAGATCCCCCCTTTTCTTTTGAAAGACTTCATTATCATCCCACCACAGGTTAGTTACTTGTGTTTGTTCTAGGTGATGGAGAGATCAGTGGTCAGACAGGCTTCACGAGTTTTGTAACACATGTAAAGGTTTGTAAGTGTGTCTTCTCCAGGCTATTAAATGTCGCCTAGCTGACCTTCCTGTTCCTGAGGGTGACTGGAGCCAAGAGGCCATTCTGTGGGTGAAGGAGGCTGTTATGGGCTCTGAAGCCTGTAGAATGAAGGTACTATCTACATCAAAAAATAGACTTGGTAAATGCTGCTGATAATAAAATCTTCACTTTGAAGCACAGTAACTTGTAATTGCATTCTGGAATAATGGCCAGTGTGAAAGAAGTGATTTTTGACAAATTTTCAGGTAAATGGAATGAAGTATCTCTAAACAGGAAAGATTTGACTGTTGAGACATACCATAACCAGCATTGCTAGTGGAAGAGCTATGGACAGCATCTACTAGCACTGGTCTAACGATCCACAAACCATGAACTTCTGATGGATAATGAGAATGTGTTGGACCAAATATGATTTGTGTTGGCTCTTTCACTCAAAATGCACAGAATAAAGGATCTGCTGGCACTGTATTAGTGCTGTACATCACAGGGCAAATCACAGGTCTTGTAGGTTCTAACAGTGTGTTAGACTTCTGGTTGTCGTATTTTGATTCATTAGTAGACGTGCAGTTAAATATCAGTTAACTCCAAAGTGCAACTGTGTAAAGCAGTCACGATAAATTTAAGCTCACTTTGTACATTTTGTCCATGCATTCTTTTAACCATTCTTTTCATTTTCAGATCTTGAAATTAAACCAGGACACAAAGGACACGCTTGTCTATATGTATCTTTTCATTGGCGTTGGCGGTCAGCATTTGGACGAGAGCATCAACCATCACTTGGCCCAGTCAGAGTTGTGGAAGAAGCTCACAATACAAAACAACACAATCACCAGTTGCAACATGAATACAGGTAATGGTGCGAATCATAAACATTCTGGGTCTGAAATACTTCCTACCAGCAGTAAACATTTGACCTGAAACTTTTATTTTTTATTTTTTTATTTAAGCTCATAATCTCTAATGTAATATTTGGAATGGGGTGCTGTTTAAACTTGTAGGTCTCACTCCTGTGATGGAGAGGTCGTCTCTCAGCAGCTCAGTCTCGAATCCCGCTGTGAAGGCTTCACCGCAGCTACGTCACATAGCAGGGGGCGGGGATGCTACCACCAAAACTCAGACGCAACTACTTCAGCTGCCACCTCCGCTGGATCTCCCCTTGGTGCGTGAAGATGAGATAACCTTCTATTGGGAGTAAAAGATGGCTGCAAGAATAGTCTGTGTGCTTGAATAGTCTCAAGCACGCAGCCCTGGCTTTAAGCACAAAACTCCTCCCTACCACTGCTTTAAATGCTTTTGTTGCCAGGGGAAGCCAATCTGAAAAAAGTTGGTTTAGAGGGGAGCATGGTGAAGCCAAAGTGGTTTGTTTCAGAGAGAATAAACTGAAGTTCATCAAGGCTTAGTTTAAAATAAAACAATTGTTTTGCATGGTGAAACATGCAGTTACTCTACTACAGTCCAACAATAAAACTGTAACATTGAAGCATTGAAAATGAATAGAGTTTTCCAGTTAAAAGTTCAACATAATCTTGCTGTTCAAATTTGGTGTGTGTGTGTGTGTGTGTGTGTGTGTGTGTGTGTGTGTGTGTGTGAGATTTCTCACATCCGTTTACAGATTATGGTCAAATTAAATTAGTAAAGAATATGGGTTTGGGGTTATTCCAGACCCAAAAAAAGCTGGAGTACCAAGAAGTCATTTTCCTTGTCCTCTTCTTTCAGCCTGGTCAGAATATAGATGTGTTCGTACCAGTGGCATGCCACCCTGGTTACTTTGTGCTGCAGGCTTGGCATGACCTGCATAAGCTGGTGGTGTTGATGGGGGAGATGATGCTTTATTACAACCAGACAGGGAAGACCAACCCAACCACCACCATCCAGAAAGGGAACATCTATGCTGCCAAAATAGACAAAAAGTAAGTCGACACATGGCTGCTAAAGGTCTGTCAGTTTTTCCCGAAATAAATCAACTACATTTATTCTCTCTCCTTCCCTAACACATTGTTGTCTTTGTAGCATATTTTTGAGACTCCAAAATTATAAAAGATATTCTTAAAGAATTCTTCTTTTATAAGTTTATATTAGGAGGAAAACCTTCAACTGCTTTGCTGTGTGATGCCAAGGTTCACAGTTTAAAATCAATAAGTTGCTATTGTGTCAGGGTCAATGGCTTAACCGATGTTTACCTGTATGTAGTTGGCACCGTGTGAAGGTGAAGGGGAGTCTTTCCAATGGCTTGGTGTCTGTCTACCAGCTGGACTACGGTAAGCATGAGCTGGTCCACAGTACGCTCATCAGGCCCTTAATAGAGGAGTTCAGACAGCTGCCCTTCCAGGCTATGACTGCACAACTGGCAGGTGAGTTATTGTCTTCATATAGCTTCACTGGTTTTTTACATATAGATAGATAGTAGGGGTGCAACGATACGCAAAATTCACGGTTCGGTTCGATACTTTGGTGTCACGGTTCGATATTTTTTTCGACACAAAAAATGTTCATGCCTTTTTAATTTGTCATTCATTAAAATTATAAATATGTTTTAACTCAAAAGTAGTTTAAATTTAATGTTGCTGAAACAAAAAAATAATAAAAAAATAAAATCTATCTGATCGAGAAATCACTCATCTTTGGAAAAGAGAGTTTATTACAGAGAAATGGCTCTTTCCAAAATAAAAGCTATACTATACGCTTCTTCTGGGCTATATTCTCAGCAGCATATTAAACATATCAGGTCCCCATAAGGAGAAGCATGTGCTAACGGCTGTCTAAATGACTCGGGTAAAGTTTGTAGCATGCGTGCTTATTGTTTTTGTCTGCTTCCACTTGTCTTTGCACTAGGATGATGTTGGCGTAAATGTGCAGTCATATTCATTGTGTTCCCACTAGTGCTGTCAGCGTTAATCTCGTTAAAATTACTTTAACGCCATAATGGCGCAAATCTCCATTAACAAGCTACCGCGGATCACCCCGTGTGTGGGGCTGGACAGCGTCAACACGTTAACGAGCTAACTGCGCTAACGCACTAGTTCCCACCAATGTAATTGAGCATTACGTGGCACATCCGACATACTGTTTTACTGTTGTCCATGGCGCGCTTACCTTCAGGGTCATGCTTCACATGAAAACCAAAATAGTTCCAAATGCCAGATATGAATGAGGGTGGGGGAGGTTCAATTTCGGGTAGCGTTGAGGCATTTGCCATGTTGCAGCGAGCTTAGCTTCTGTCTCGCTAGCACGCAGTGTAATAAATACAAAGAAAATTGTGGCAGTTTCAACTTGTGACACACTCAACTCCAGGTACACGACGCCCAGCTGAAAAAACTTCACGCAAGTAGAGTTGCCCGAGATTCACAGAATTTACAGAAAATGTAACATTTTTGTGATATATCTCGTTGTCGGGGCGATAAATGTCTTATATCGGGATATGAGGTTTTGGTCATATCCCACAGCCCTAGGTACAATTATGTCTACTATTGGAATAGCAAAATTCTGTTTGAGGGTTAGCTACCATCTGAAACCTGGAGTGTCCTTCATGGGACTGCTTGCCACTTGCAAAGAAGTGTTCAACAAGCAAATCTTGTTGCATGTGACTTAACTTGACAGCCCAACTTAGTAATCAATCAATCAATTTATTTATAAGCACATTTTAAAAAGGTAAAAAGTAGAACAAACACAAAGAACAAAACAAAAACTGAGTCAGAATTAAAAGCTAGTGAGTAAAGATGTGTTTTCAGACAGGTTTTAAAGATATCGAGTGTTGGAGAGATCTTAGTATGAAGAGGCAGACTGTTCCAAAGTTTGGCCTATTTTAGCCTGCTTCAAGGAAAATCAGAAGCAACTTACCAGCTGACTGAGTTCTATTTGGAGGTTTTGTTAGTTGAAAGATCAGAGAGGTGTGACGGAGATCATCCATCCATCCATCCAAACATAGTCACTACTACCAATCAATATAGTGGAAGCCAAAATGCAAAAGGCCGTGGGGGGGGGTGTTGTAGTAGACATGTCCATGTTTTATATGAAATCTGTGGTGTACACATACTAGTTGTTTCCTTTTCCTGATCACACAGGTGTAACACAGCACCAATGGTCAGAGGATTCCTCGATGTTATTCAGAAATCATGTAGAGAATCGCGCACTGGTCGCAGTGGTGGACAGTGTGCAAGATGTGTCGGAGGTCAAAGGTGAGCCTTGGGAGCGCAGGTTGACAGTTTACCTAGTGGACACCACAGTGGATAATCAGGACCTTTGGATCCACACAGTTATCACTGCGATTGATGTCGAGCTGTCTTGAACTTCCTAGAATGGAAACACAAGCATGGGGATAAATGTCCTCTGTTCTGTTTCAGTGTTCATTATTCTGTACGAAGACTTTTGAGATTTGGTAGGGTCACAGTCTTGAAGTTAATAAAAATTTCCTGCATTTTTCTTTTGGTTCTAGTTAAGCCATATGTGTTCTTTATTGCATGTTTTGCTTTTTCTTTAAGCTGAGCTGACTTTGCAGAGTTTGATATTGCAGTGAATCCAGCTGTTTATTTATATAATATATATTTGAAATGTATACTTATGAAGAAATTGTTGTTGTTGTTGTTTTTTTTTGTGGGGGGGTTTGCATGTGCGTCCATACCTTCTGGCTCAAAAAGTTTAATTCTGATTACAATTTTCTAGATAGGGTCATAAATCCATTAAATTTTTCCTTATATCAACAATGTCAGTTTAACGGTTTGTTGGGCAAATATTGGGGGGGGTGAGCAATTTCTTGTCAGCAGATTCTTGCAAGTGTGATGTGTATTTTCAAAATATAGAAAGCATGCACCGTATTAGAGATGGCACGATACCAGTTTTTTATGTCCGATACCGATACCGATATCATAAATTTGGATATCTGCCGATACCGATATGAATCCGATATAGTGTTTTTTAATCAACAAAACTGTTTTTTTAAATATCTTGCTGCATTTTGTATAAGTTCATACTCAAGTTTAAAACAACAACTACACTAAAGCTATTCTGTTATACCTGTATGCAAAAAAAAAAATTTCATAGTTCAGCAATACTGATCAATCTAATAAACTTAGACCTACACCATCCTCCCTATTCTGGTATTTTAAAGAGTACTTAGCGTAAATATTAAGCAACCTAACTAATAGGGTTCCAACTCCCAGCAACAACAAAAATAAAAAAATAAAAAATAGGGAACCACCCCTCACGCGCCACCTCATGATGCTTAATCGACGTAATCAACATTAATTTGATGCAGTGTGAAAAAAAATGCACAGAAATCAATTATTTTTCAAGAAATATTAAATAGATTCAACATCTTTCTTCAACAAAATTGCAGACTGCACAGATGGTACCTTCCCAAAGGAAAAAGTACTATAGCTTACTAGGGTATATTAGACTTAATAGTTACTATATACAGTAATGGACTTCTATTCATTTTACATCAGATTAAAACTTTGGGTGTCAGATAATTATTTATTAAAAGCTAGACATTTTAAATGAGAATAAGAAAGAAAAGTATGTCTTTGTGCCCCCTTTTCCCTGTTAATGCCCTATCGGCCCCCCTGGCTAAACTTTGCTAGATCCGCCCCTGCACAGTTACCAGCGTCAGCTACGTAGAAAAAGATCCTGGTGTAGAAAGTAATATTAAATAAATTCTAACAACAGCTTATCAAGCTTAAACGTGCTGCTGTTGTTCAGCCGCTGGTTTCCTCTTTCTGGTGCAAAGTGGGCCAAAAACAAACAAGAGAGACGGACTCGCGACAGAAAAGCCGATCAGCTGATCGTTAAGCAGTTTCATGATTGAAGTAGCAGCAAGAAGAGGCAGTCGCTCGTTAAGCTTAACGCAGGAATGCTTTACAAACATTCAGAGATGGACTTACACACTTGCTTTACTTCTCTCGGGATAACTTTGTCGGAGATGAAATGCCAGGTTGCTAGCGAAGCTCCAAATGCTATCCAGACCACCGACAGGTCCCGCATGCCACAGCCGCTCTATCACGTGATGCATACTGCTCCGACGTGCTAACGTTCTGAGGTGAGTTACGGCGTGTTGCAAGTTTTGTGAGGTGCTTTCGTGATATTTAATGGATCGGATTACATTTTTTATTTTTCTCCGATATCCGATCCAGTAATTTAGGTCAGTATCGGACCGATACCGATACGTAATATCGGATCGGTCCATCTCTACACCGTATAAAGATTTCAAGTTTAACCTCTGCCTTCCAGTATCATTTTGTATAATGGACAATATAGTTTAATGTTGTAAAGTTAGCGTTTTCACATTTAACCCCTGATTTCACTTTTACATTTCACATTTCTACCTTTCTTCTAACCTTTAAAGGCACTTTTATCAAGCAAAAGAGCTGTCTAGTAAGTTTGAAATAGGTTGTTTTATAATATTAAAGGAGCTCAGATTATTCATGTCCAGTTATTTAAAATTGATACCTGTTATCCATTACCTATCTTAGTCCTACATAATGTCTGTGTAATCAAGTAAACATCTGTCATGTTACCCTGACCTGACTAACTGCATTACAAATGTCTTCAAGTAACTTTAAAAAGAAAAACACAAAGTTAATATACATGAAATACAGTAATATTACCTTTAAAGCAAATGATGCTCAGAGCTGCCTTGGGAGCGTGCTGCTTGTTTATCAGGTGCTTTATTAAAGAGCTTTGAGTTTTGCTACATAATATTTAGCATTATTGTTGTTATTGTTGTTATTATTATTATTATTATTATTATTAACTTATTTAATCACGAAGGTAGAAAACAAAAAACTTGGTCCTATTAAAACGGTTGATTTGTAGTCCAAATATTCTGTAACTGCACATCCCCCCCCCCCCCCCCCCCCCCCACTTATTATGAACTGTAGCTTCACCCACATTAGAATGAGTATTTTAAACAGTTTTATTTGGCTGTCTGTACAAACTGAATCAGACTGAGTTATAATTTCACAATTTTAATGGATTTGAGTGGACTTAAGATTTCAGTGTTAGAAACATATACTGTAACGTGTCTGCACAAACATCTGTTACTCTACTTATTATTCTACACATTGTTTTAAATACAAGTACTTTTTAACAGACAGTCATCTGTCTGCGCTTCAGCCAACCTAAATTTAATTTGGTGCTTATTGCAGAACCAATATAAACGGATTGGTACAGATTTGCTCTCTGTACTTGTAAGAATACAATAACTTATTGCACAGTAAAATAATAGGGATCCAGAGTCCAGCACTTAAGCGGTTAACAGTCACCAAACTAACCGATATCCTACCCAGAGTCTTGCAGCTCGAATGTAAACCATAAACGTTATCGTGAGCTACGCTACATAGTGAACCATTGTCCGATAATGGAGGCAGCGCATCTTCGTGACATCACAGGAGTGACACAGCAGCCGTGAGCGAGGAGAGGAGGAGGATCTCTTCCCCAAAAGTTTGGTTTGCCCTTTGCTGGAGATGAGATTCAGTCCCAACAGGTCCACAGAGAGTCGACCAGAGCCGGGGGAGGAAACTTTGTGAGCGCTGAAATCTTCTGGATTCAAGATTGTCCGCGGGTCATGGACGGTTTGATTTAGGGGAAATTTGGCGGATTCCCGGAGTTGCGCACTTGCAGCGGACCGTACTTCGCACTGCTGCGACTCCAGGCGGCTGTGAAGGAAACCATATCTGGTCAAAGTATTCGTTGCTGTCACCCAGCGGGACCAGCCGGCTATAAATAGCGCTGGAGGAGGTAGGGAAATTAATGCATATATTATACTGCGGGCAGCAAAGCAGTCAAATAAGTTAAGGTCACTTCTCCGTGTTAAAACCGTGAACCGGATTAGTTTAACATTTACTTAAAGTGGGTTTTCTTTTTTTTTTTTTTTTGAGTGGGGGCGCTCCGTCTCTGGGCTGGGGCCCGGCCGGGCCTCGGGGGCTTGGGTCCTGGTTGGTGTGTTGCCGGGGTTGTGGGCGGGTGGGTGCATGGGGGCCCAGCCCTGGAGCAGGGTGCCGCCGGTGCGTCGAGCCACCTGGGGGGCTCTTCAACTGGTGGGGGAGATTGTCACATCTTGCAGGAGCTTTCCTCTCCCCAGGAGCTCCCTCTGCAGGAGGGGGAGATACAGGAGAGGTGGAGGAAGATCTCAGCCTGGGTGTTTATTGTCTTATGTAGTCTGGAAGATGAGTGGATGGTGGGGTGGGTGCAGTTTTCTCTGTGGTGGGGTTGGGTGGACTGTCCCGGGCTCTGTGGGGCCGGGCGGCGCTGCTGCACTGGGCCCCGGTCTGGATGGGCCTGGGCCCCCTTTCCCTGGCGGGTCGCGGAGTATGGGGGTGCCTACTGGGGGCAGCGGGGGAGCTGGCCCCAGGGAGGGGTCACTTGCCCCTCCCTTCCTTCCCTCCCCATCTCCAGCTGCCTCCCTCTTCCCGCTCCACCACAACCACCCACACATGCAGGGCCTTGGAGTAGGGGTATGTCACCAGGGTGCAGAGGAGGCTACCCTCTGTCCCCTTCTGGCTGCCTCTGCCTCAATTTTATCCCACAACTTAGACATTCACATTACTCACACTCTCATTACACATACATATAGGATCTTGGGGGTGGGCACGATACACGGAGTCCAAAGTACCATCAGGGTGTACACCCCACCCCTGGCATCGTTGCCCACCTCTCAATTTTAAATACACGTAGACATTGAGGGCTAGCAGGAGGGACCATGCGCTTACCTGCTGCTCTCTGGCAGGTAGCTCCATGCCCTCCTGGGTTTTAAATGCACCTTAGAACACACATGCATCAACATTACAATGAGCGGGTGGAGGGAGGTTTGGAGTCTTCTCTCACCCCCGTTCTCTGCGACCTGCTGGAGCAGGGGGGCTAGGAGGAGGAGTTGGCCGTCCGACTGCGGTCTGGAGTGTGGAGCCTTCCTGCTGCTGCGGAGTCGGGGCGGTCTGCCTCCCCCCACCGCAGGGAAAAGGGAAACACCACCTGGGTCTGGGTGCAGTTCCCCCCTCCAGGGGCGGGGGCACCTAGACCCGGTTTGTAGAGTACGCTTGGGGAGTGTGATCGTGTGTACAACGTCTCTTTATGTCTGTCTCCACGTTGGTTGAGTGTGGAGTAAGTGCATATGAGAGCATGAAGGTGGGAATGGATGTTTGTATCTGTGTGTGCCTGTATGTCTGTGTCTATATGTCAGGTTGGGTGTCAGGCGCCACCTCTCTGGGGACATCTCAGGCCCTCCAAGGTTTGGAGGCCTATCTCCCCCTACCACCACTTCCCCTGCCAGTGGCGGACCCCCTCAGACATTGGTGCGTTGGTGGTTCTTTGTGTCCGGGGATGGGCGTCCAGGTACACACCGGCTCACTCCTTGGCGGCCGCTTATCGGGGCCTGGAGCCTGGGGCTCGCTCGGGCCACTTCGGAGGTGGGGTGCCCCCGGCCTCTCGGCCTGGGGCTCGGTCACTCAGGCGCAGCTGGCTGCTGGCGGAGCTCACGGGCGCGTCACTGCAACTCCCCCTGGCTTCTGCTCCGCGGCTGCTGAGTGAGCCCTCATCTGGGACTCTCCTCAGCTCTTTCCAGGACAGTGGCGCAGCTGCCCCTCTGTTGGTCTTCCTTGGTCTCTTGTGTTCTGGGGGCCTCTGGATGTCTGGAGTTTTGATCTCCTCCACACCTGCTTCATGCCCTGAAGGACGGGGCTGTGGCCCCCCCACACCCTCTAGCAGATTATTACATGAAGGAACCTTTTAAAAAACAAAAAACAAGCGCGTCCATGCTCACAGGTGTACACACGGGTGATCACACCCACAAACTACACCCTTTTTGGCTCCTACCTCAAAGCACACTGTGTTCTGTTGATCTTATGTGCTGCACAATAATGTTTAATATTTAGTATTTACTGTCATATTCCCATATATCATTGTGATGTTGTTTATTCTATTACTCTTGTTCTCTTCTGCTTGTTTTCTTTTTTCTTTCTCAGCAGGTGATCCAGGTGATCGATATATGCATTTTTTTTCTTTTGCTCATTCTGTTGGTTTTTGTCTTGGTTCTTTCTTTCTCTCCCCGTCTTTCTCTCATTCATCCCCCTGTCTATTTCTTTAAAAAAAAAAAAAAAAAAAAAAAAAAAAAAACAAACAATGGCTCCTTGTGAATGAAAACATTTAGTAATGTGCATATGCGTCGAGCATTTAAACAAAAAAAAAAAAAAAAAAAAAAAAAAA
>NW_024582770.1:371348-462378 GCF_018398535.1 Haplochromis burtoni
GATTATTTAGACAAATAGTGTTAGTTATAAGACAATTGATAAGTGTATTTGGTAATGCTGAAGCTTAAATGAATTTTGTTCAAATCTAAACTACCATTTGCTTTAATTTTCCGCCAAAATCTCCGGCGTCTGACGTCAGTTACAACATGAGTCGCTTACCTTGTCCGTCACTTACTCACCTCTTCCGTCACTTACTCACCTCGTCCGTCACTTACTCACCTGGGGAGTGCACTCAGTGTCACTGCTTGTACTTACAATCCCAAAGTGGGTTTTCTAGAAAAAATGAACACCAAATATAAGTTCCCTGTTTCTGTTTTTCATCATTTGGCTGCTGCAGGTTAAATATTAAACTGAAAGATGCAGATTGGGTGGGTTTTTATTTTATTTTATTTTATTGTGATCGTATTTGGACCAATCATAACTACATCTTTTAATTTAATTTTTAAAGTTATTACAACTTTGCAGAAACAGGAGTTCCGAAGTATACAAAAGTTGCTGGTTTTCTGTGACCTCCACACATCCACTCTAGAAATAACTAAGCTGTGGAACTTCTGTTTGTCAGTCATTTTTATTTTATGAGCACAGCTCTTAATGGTGCTTCAGAAGTCTGCTGTTTACCTCCTGGTTTAGCCATGTATTATATTATCAGCTGGAGTATAACAGCACTCATTGGTGATATTACACTTAACAAAAACATTATGACACTTTGACCTCTGCAGAATGAACAAATGGCCTGACCCCAGGTCCAAGGCAGCAAGTGAGCTACTTGGTCTGGTATACAGATCATGATATATGACTCTGTGCTGGCCCCAAAGCAAAAAACAAAACAAAAACAGTGGCCACAGATGTCCTCAGCAAAATGAAGGATTATTTAACGTGTGGCCTTTAATTGTTTTTTGTTGTATGCACACCTCAATGCCAGGTCTAAATCTACGAACCAAACTGTCTTTTCTTTGGAGTGCCAGTAATAAAACACGCCATCCTTTCCACAGAGCTTATTTTCTGCCACATGCATTGTGACATGTGGCTGAGTAAAGGAGAACAGTTGTCTCTCAGCTGTTGTCTGCTGGGACATTTCAGATATCTGTGCAATTTTTACAACTGCTATCTTTCCTTTAGATTGTGTGGCACAAAACTAGGGTTTAATTCTTCTACTTTCCCAAAAATGAGCAGAGTTAAGTGTGATTATTGTAGTTTTATTCCATTTCAGCATCAGACCTAGAACAAACTGAGCAGCTAAGATATGTTTGGGGTAATTTAATCAATTAAAATCACTTTTAATTTACTTTTTTAGATATGTAGAGTTATGCTTATATTTGAATGTGAATCTGTGAAGTAGTTATGCACAAAGATGTTGTGGAGGTCATTTCAGCAGCCTGTAGAAGATGGCAACAAAGGCTTCCCGTGCCATTTGTATGCTGTTTGAAAGCAGTTAACGAGGAGTTGCAAAAAGAAAATTCAAGTTACTTTAATATTGCTGCATGAGCTTATTTCTGTGATGAATATTTCAGTTTTCTTCACTCTGAGAGCATTTGTGAATATTGCAGAAATGTCTGCGTACTTCATGACTGAAAAAAAATCTTGCCTTCACCCAGGAGTAGCTAACTTGTATACACGCAGTTTTAAAAAGACTTTTATTCTGAAATCTTTTTATCTTCTGCTCTCAGTTAGTGAAAGGCTGTGCTCATGCAAGACCAGTTGCCCTCCCAAGGTTTTACACATATCTGACTTGATTAATTATCCCGTATCAGTGGGCTATTCTTAGACGCTTAAGGATTGGATAGGCCTGCTTTCAAGGGCAAGAGGCAAGTTAGATGTTTATGACTGCAGAGGGTACGTTCTGGTTCAGGTCATTTTTAGTTGTTTTGCTCTTTCTGCCCAGTGAATGTCCTGTAATGAAGCAGAGGCTTATAGAAATGTTCTAAATACAGGCAAGTGTCTGTTCGATATCATCAGAACAGGTTGCAGTCTTCCAGTGGGCTTGCAGTGCTATTTGGAGTGCAGCCCAGTTCTTCATCTCTGGTTTTGGAAACTTGTCTTGACATGGAGTGAAAAGAGAAAGCAGAACAAAAGAACAACACGCTTGACCCCGCTTTTTAGGATTAAAGCCAAAGCACACTTGGTGACATCGCTAAGATCAAAAAGATAAGCTTTCTTTCACATTTGTGCTCCTCAAAAACACAATTTTCTGCACTTTGAGCTCCAGCTCAATATTTTCTGCCTAATTTGAGATCATTCCCATCGCCTGATACAAGCTCAGTGAAGTTATAGTTAATGTTGTTATGTGGGCATCCATTGGTAGCAGCTCAACACTTGTCAGAGTCTGAACTACAGCTTTAAGGAACTTGGGGCTTAGAGACCGTGTGCGCGCCCAGTGTTTGGTGCTCTGGTCCACAAATGTTCCACTGCAGCTCATCCATTTTCAGTCATCTGGTCACAGAGCCAAGACAGAGTTCGAGAGCAAGATTTGGAATGAGTCTTCATAGCTGTTTGAGAAAGAAACAAGAGCAAGACACGTTTACGGACAGCATATTTGACCTATCCAACATTTATAAAGTTTTCAGGGCAACACTTGGAGAAAATAAGCAGATGATCAGCAGCAGGATATGTGCAAAATTACCAAGTGTCAAGCAAATAGGTGAAAACTTGTAAGCAAATCCAATTCAATCAGACAACTGTTTTTTGTCTAATTGAATCAAATTGAAATGGTGACAAATAAATGGAAAAATTCTTGCAGAGAAGAACAATAAAACACCTAGGAAGGCTTCAAAATATTTCTCCTTAAATAATAATTAACGGTGCAGTTTGTTCACCTGTCTGCATTTGTAAACTCATTCATATTTAGTATTAAGTCATTCAAAAACCTGCATAAAAGCTTAAAGATGCAGTTATATACCAAACTTGTAGGAGCGGTTCCATCTAGCAACTCTGTTAACAGCTTAATTGTATATTTGCTGGCAGATGGGAATTGTTAGCTTTGAGAAGGCCTAGGTTAGCGCTTTTTATCTTTCCACTCTGTGCTAAGTTGTACTAACCTGCTGGCTGTAGCGTCATATTTAATCTAAAGATGTGAGTGTGGCACATGGAAACCTTTTGAGGACATGAAAATGAACACTCCAACAGCTCTCAAAAACTCTGTGACGATATAAGAGAAATGGAAAGAAGAACATTTAAAGCATTACCAGTGAAAATGTTTGACAAATTCTCATACATTTCTTTTGCACTCAATGAATTTTGTATTTTCAAGCCTTCTGTATTTCCGGACAGTTGCTTTCTGAGAAATCGGAGTAATAGAGAAGAGATGACAAGCAGAGAAATATGATGTTTCACTTCTTTCCATGTTCATGACGTAGTATTGTTTTCTAATTCTGCGAGCTATTAATCTCTCTTCACACTATTTACTTGTGCCTCTTTCAGGTGTAATTGCTTTCCCAAGAGGGCTACGGGCACTTGGCTGCCTTTGCTGTTATTTTACCCGAGGTGGGGGTCATTAAGGTCAGTTTGTCTTCTGAATTCCACTGTTAAAGCATTGTGTTGCTTTTCTCTGATCCTTCAAACCCACTGTTATTCCAACATTCATTTTAATTACTTGCTTCTTGGTTATTTCCATCCATAGATATAATCTAGGCTCCTGATCTCCTACAGTTTGCCTTTTTAATTTGGAGGCGTTGCTGAGGTGAGAGAACAGCTTAAATATGCCTCACATGTTGAACACATCCCAAGAATAACAAAGAGCAAAGAGAATACAAGAAAATGATAAATACTGTTATGCTTTATTGCCACATATATTCCCTCAAACAATATAACTCTCAAATTGATTGCCATCATTGCTCATAATTGATGTGTAAATATTTTATTTCTGTTGTTTTCCAAGATATTGTACTCTTCTTTCCCCCCCAGGTGTGCTGTCCACAATGGCGCTTCTGAGGAAGGAGATGGAGAAGTACAGAGACATAGACGAGGACGAGCTGCTGAAGAAACTGTCAGAAGAAGAGTTGCAGCGGTTAGAGGATGAATTAGAGGAGCTGGATCCTGATGTAAGCTTATAACATTGAAGTCCATAAGGAGAAGCTATGTCAGTATGCTGGTATCAGTGGGGATTAATGGGGGCATACATGCTCAGCAGACAGCACGATGTAATGTATCACATTGTATATCACTGGAGCTGCAGTGTGCTTTCGTTTGAGTTGCTGTTAGCTGGAAATTTCTGTTTTTAAAATAACATAAATCTTAGTTTTTATAGTGGTAGTACAGTAGCAATTGTTAAAATATGTTTGAAGGAAAGGACTGAAAACAAAAGTCTACAAAGCCATGGCATTTATGGTCAGGAGTTTACATAAACTCATCATTGGAATGAATGTCGTGATACTTTTGAGCTTTTAATGATTTCTTTGAGACATTTTTTCCCAGGGTGCATTGATTATAACCAGGGGTGCACATAAGTGGTCCGCAGGTGCGCATTCGCTGTCAAAATAAGATGCGCACCAGATAAGAAGTTGCAACGCGCATTTGCTTACATATAAAAGGCACTGTTTTTGTCCGCTAGAGTGGGATTTTCACGCCATATTCTGCACCACATCTCTGTGCGTTCATCATTTGTTTGAAGCCAGCTCACCTCCTGCAACCACTTTTCTGAGAATACGCGCTTCTTTTGCGGTTCGGACTCCTTCTGACATTTCTTTGGAGGTGGAGAAACACCAAAGTAATTGCTTAAAGGAGCTTCTTCGACATCTTTAAGAGTTCTAAACAAATGTCTGTCCTCCTCCAGAAAATCTTATGTACGCAAACGCGCGTTGCAACATCTTATCTGGTGCGCGTCTTTTATTTTGACAGCGAATGCGCACCTGCGGACCACTTATGTGCACCCCTGATTATAACAGCATATATCTCTAATGACTTGTAAAAACAAGAATTGGGTGGACAAGCAGCAATTTATTTTGGATTTCCTCTGATCCACACCGGTCAAAAGTATATACAAAATAAAATAAAATATACATACACTCACATTTTTTCATAAGCGGTGCTGAAGGTTCCATAGTCTCTTTTAAATTGACAAAGCCAAAGCCTACAACTGGTACTTTCTTTGCCAGCATAAAAAGGATTTGTTTCATAGCAGCTGTCTATTGCTCTGAGTATTGGTCACTACTCAGAGCAATAGAAAAGAGTAGATTTGCACAGGTTGGGAAGGTCTCTTGGAGCCATTTCTAAACAAGTGCACATTCCAAGATGATTCAAAACAGTTATGTGCAAGCACATCTTGTCTGGATGTGTCACCACTTTGCCAAGGTCCCGAAGAAAACACAAACTGTCACCCTCAGATGATGGTTGTTCAGGAAAAACCCCAAGTTCAAGGTTACCAGAAACTACTGGAATACCAACTGCACAGGGAAGCACCATGCACTGAGAGGGTCCCACATGGACAAGTTAAAATCCCTCTTGGTAAAAGTTTTTTGGTCAGATTTGACAAAGATTGAGCTCTTTGGCCACAATGGCAACAGGCATGGTTGGAGAAGTAAAGATGAGGCTTTCAAACCTATGAACACTGTACCAACTCTCAAGCACGGTGGTGGTTGCATCATGCTCTGGGGCTGTTTTGCTGCTAGTGGTACTGTTACATTACTCAAATAGATGGAATTCTTCAACTTCACTCCACACTAGACTAAACATGGACAGAATTGGGTGTTCCAAATAAAACAGGTCAGCATTAAGCTTCTTTAATGGCTTTCCCGAACCTCCAGCCTTAACCATGTTGAAAATGTTTGGGATAACCTGTAAAGCTGGTTCTGGGCCACAAAATGAGCCAAAATAAATGAGCTCCACCAATTTTGCTTTGAAGAATTTGTTTAACATCTATTCCAGGTGCAACTTTCTAAGGGACGTTTAACCAAATATTAGTTGGGGTGTAATCCACACTTTTGACCTTGTGTGAATTAGAGAAAATCCTAAATGAAATAAATTCTTTATTCTTTATTTTTATGTTTTAAAGTCATTAAAGACAGATGCTGTATATTCATTCCACCCTGGAAAAATATCAATTCAAATAAATCATTTAGAGCATTTACCACAATGAGCTTATGCAAACTTTGGACCGCGACTGTATTAGAAGTTGCTGAGCGCAGATTAGATTTTCTGTGTAAAAGTATTACAACTAAACATGAAGGTCTTTTGTGTCTGCGGCAGGGTTTGATTCAGTAATACATTTAAAAATGGTGAAACAAACGAAAAATGAAGAAAGTGTGAAAAAGTAAAATACTAACCTTAAATTAATAACCTCTTGTTACTGTTTAGTCTTCCCTGTTATTCAAAGTATTTCTCCTTTTGTATTAAGTACAGCTAAAGCACTTATAATACTACATCAGCACTCGTGTTTATTCGCTGCTGCTTTTTATGATATGTTTATTTCTGCATTTGATTCTCGTCCACCGACAGACCACCGAGTAATAAATCAGGGGTCGAGGTGTGGACAGCTGCTGCAATAGCTGCCAGATGAATGTCTAACTCCTCATAAAGAGACCGGAGTCCCCCTCAGTGCCAAGGGGATGACTCGAAGGGTATAATGTGGAGTAGATATGTGCGTGTGTTTGTTAGCGAGGCTCATGCCAGCAGTGAGTGACTGCAGGGACTCGCTGACGTAAACAGAGGAAACAGAGAGAAGCAGTGCGTATGTCCTTACCTTGTTTGTGCCTGTTTATGAGGGTCACCTGTTACACAACAGTAAAGTGCCCATTTGCTCTGACTGTAACATTCCCAGCACGGTTTCCCACATCGGTTCCAGTAAACAGACTGAAAGTTTGCACGCATGTCTGCCATTATTGATTATTCAGCAACAATTACAAGAACATTTTGTGTTTTACAACACACAGTACTGCCTCACAAGTGTACTGACCCAAGCTTGCTTCATACTCAGTTGTTTGTGTGGATTAATACAAATCACACGTAGAAAAAGTTCCAATCAAAGTGAAAAGTTTGGCATAGATTAAACCATCAAAATGGCTCTGAGACTGCAACTTTCCACTTTCAAAAAGTTGTAGAGAGCCTGTAGCTACAGAATAGACGGATATTTTCCTGAGGAGGTGGAGGTGGTGTTTTGCTGGCGGGTATTATTGGATATATTTATTAGAGCGTGAGAAAGTTTAAATCTGTGCTGATGTTTGTTTGCATTTGTTGCAGGTGGTCATTTTTATTTGCGTTATAAATATGCTGGTATCTGAAATGGATCTTGATGTGCTGTATATCGTGAAATGATATCGTCTCAGCTTCAGGCTCATAGACACATAGACACACGTATTGCACATGTGACTGTTAGTTGATGGTTGCTGAGAGAAACAGAGGCCGACTCATGCTGTTAAAAATAAAATACTGGGACTGAGCGCTGTAATCTAAAGCTGATATAAGCTTTGTGTTGGTAATATCTTAGATTGTGCTGACTGCGCAAAGTGTTGGGTATGTTCGGTTGTTTTTTAAAAAAAATTGCTGTACAACCAGATTATTATTTGGAAGCTCCTAATGTAAGGAGAGAGTCTGACTGAAGATGAACAACAGTGAGAAGCAAAAAGAGAAACAGACTTATAAAGAAAGGGAGGCCCCTAAGTGCTGAGAAGCAGATAAGATATGCAGCTATAAGTAGCACTTCTAAGAGCATGGTTTTGAATGTTGCTTTAGGTTCAAAATAACTTGGTGTGCACTAATGGTCTGGGAAATTTCTTGGTCCTGTGTTGAGCTAGAGGAGAGAGAGAGAATTATATGGTGTCATGCTGTCTAGGCCTGACATCATACAGTTCACTCAGCAGCTCATAAAACTTGTTACAGAAGAAAAAAAATCAAAGTTGTTTGTTCTTAGCTTTGTGTTTTGCTTCAAAATATTACAAGACTTAACTAAAAGAGAAGTTTGAACAAGATAAAGAAAATAAAACCACATAAGCACCTGTTCGAGACCACTTTAGCATGAGATAACTGCTGACAGAGACATAGGGAAACATAAACTAAGTGATCCGGTGCCAACACAGCTACTTACTGACTTTAATCCTAATATAAAGGAAGATATGCTATGCTGTGCTTGAAGGATGTGATTGAAAAGCCTGATTAGTGTAATTTTATCATAGACTTTGCACTGCCCTGCTTTTGCAGTCAAAGAAGCTGCCCTCTGTTGACCATTAGAAAGAATGCAGGTGTAAGTCACTTCACTTTTCAGAAGCTACATACATCTTGACACCTCATGAGGTGAGATATGAGATACTTGGTTGGACTTAGTTAAAGCACTCAGAAATGCTTTAATTCTTTGTTGCTCAGATTCAACATGGTGCAGGAAACATTCCTCTGGGATTTTGGTCCATGTTTACACGATAGCATCACACAGTTGCTTCGGATTTGTTGTCGGCACATCACCGCAACCTGAAGATGCTCAATTGAGCTCGTGTGACTGTGGAGGCCATTTGTGTGCAGTGAGCTCACTGTCACTGAGATGGTTTGAACTTTATGACATGGAGCGTTAATGTTGCAGCAGCAAAAAATCTCATCATCTCACATCATCTCATCTGTTCTTAGCTGACAGCAGGTGTGGTCTTGTGCTATAAAGCAGAGATGACTGTGTGGGGAAAATCCCAGTCGATGAGTACTCACTGAAATATTCAGACCAGCCTGTCTGACAAAAAGAACAATGTTACATTCAAAGTCGCTCAAACCATCTTTGACTCCAGTTCTGGTGCTCGATTTAGACCTCACTAGGTAGTCTTGACCATGTCTGCATGATTGAGACCAAGTTGTTGCTATGTGATTGGCTTCTTAGCAGGGATAGCTCAGTAGGTAGAGTGGTGGCCCCATGATCGGAAGGTCGGGGGTTCGATTCCCCTGAACAGCTACCCTGAGGTACCCCTGAGCAAGGTACCGTCCCTACACACTGCTTCCCAGGCGCCCAATGGCTGCCCACTGCTTCACTGAGTGAATGGGTTAAATGCAGAGAGGAATTTCCCCACGGGGATCAATAAAGTACACTTTCTTTCTTTCTTCTTTCTTGGAGCGTATACAGTCTCTGCTACCAAGTTCTGTGGGGAAAAAAAACGAAAACCTTTTTAACATGATAGAATAAGTAGAAAGGCACTTTGGGAAACTCAAGGATTCATTCTCTGGGGAATGAATGTTGAGTTACATTAGGCTGGATCGGAATTGTAAAGCAGGGAGCAAGTCTGGCTAAAAGCATCGAAAAATTCCTTCACACTTCACACAGTGTAAAGCATAGACTGGTCAAATTAGCAAAAGTATGGGTTATTTTTCCAACATGCAATACCAACATATTGTAAATGTTAATCCGTGTCTAGAATGCATTGTTGCCTGCTGGGATGCGCCAGAAGGACCAGACAAAGAAAGCACCAACAGGGACGTTTCAAAGAGACAACCTCCTGGCCCATCTGGAGAAACAGGCCAAAGAGCATCCTGACAAAGAAGACCTGGTGCCCTACACCGGGGAGAAGAGAGGTAGGAACTGGTGTGTTTAATAAAAATCAAGTTAATCAGGCAAATGTTTTCATGATTAATCTTTTTATTAAGATATTATTGTTATTATTATTAATAAATGAAAACTGTTTAAAGCTTCCTTAAACATGATTTAAATGATGGTGTTACTTTGTAATTAAACAAATATCTCTGGACTCGTGGATGGATTTTAAAAAGGCAAATTGATCAGTGAAAACAGCCAACCTGTAGCTCAGGTGTTAGCACTAAAACTCGGTTTATCAGAAATCCACAGCGTAGACACAGACTTGACTGGTGGTGAAGAACTTCAGCCATGTCAAACTCTTTAAACTCTGTAAAGTTTCTTTCTGTTTTTCTGACTTTTGTTACGTTCTGATTTGCTGGTGTTTTTGCTTTGGGACTCACTCCACTTGCCGCAGCATTTGCCGTGCCCTCAGTGGTGCCATGACATTTAACCAAGACAGGTCACACGTGACTTTCCAAAAACTGCTCTCACAACTGCTCTCACAGAGCCTCGTGTTCATATGAGCATCAGAAAAAATGTCTGGCTGAAACTCGAGGAGCAAGCCACACAAATACAGACATAGCAAACGTATCGGTAAAGACATCTCTGGGCTTCTAGAGTCAGCCGCTTGTCAGGTGTGACATGAAAGCATACTCACCTCACACAGCTTGTGTAACAGAACTGATTTTGGCAACTGGACTGACCTTGTTTTACATGTCCTCACCTTAGACTGACAGTTACATTCAAATTCCATACTACTGTATGTACTGTATTCAGTACTAGTTATAGGTTCTAACAGGTTGATGGTCTTCACTGTTTTTGTAATTCACATTTACTTAGCTTTTGTTCTGTCTTTTTTATACATGACTTTCTATGACAAAAGAGTGAGCCTTTGTTAATGGTAGTAGCAATGAAAATGATTGCTGTGTTTCAGGAATAACAGAGTGACAGACAATCATTCATGTTCACATACACACCTACACCCGATTTAGAAAGTCCAATTAACCTAACATGGGAGGACCGCGGGAGGAAGCCAGAGTATCCAAGGAGAACCCACACAGGCACAGAGAGAACATGCTAACGTCACACAGAAACACCCCGACTGTCTAGTGGATTTGACACACCTCGCTGTGAGGGGACAATCCAAAGTTGTTTATGCCATTATTTTAAGAAATAAAACAATATATCGCAGAGTTATCATAGATTTTTTTTAAATTATTATTTTCTTACTAGTTTTTAATTTTACTTCATTTTGACTTTTTGTTAATTCAGTTTAGTTTCAGTTTGTTTCCAGAGTGGGTTTGCTTGTTTCAGTTTAGCTTTTATTGTTTGAAAATGTTTAGCTTTCATTAGTTTCAATCTTTATTTCTTATTATTTTATTTACGGCAAACGCCAGAGGCAAGAACTGTGAAAAATCAGTGTAGATATTACAATATAAATACAAACCTTTCAACTTTTTGGCCTCAATAGAAGCATTCATCAAATCCTCACCAGGCAGTTTATAATAAATGACAAGGAAAACACATTTCATCTGTAATTGTATTTTAGTTTAGTTTCCCAAATTTACAAAATCTTTTCCATCAGTTTTATTTTTTTTTCAAAGGTGTAGTTTTTTTTCTTTCATTTTAGTTCACAAAAATGTGTTCATGCCTAGTTTCAGTTTTTATTACTTTAGTTTTTAGTTTTATTTTTAACTTTAATAACCTCAATACACAGCAGTTCAACAAATTCAACCTTAGAGAGAAATTCAGTGCATATACTATGAAGCTGCATTTCCACTACATGTGGTCACACCACACAGAATGTATAGAAATTTTGGGTAATTTTGAGAAAAAATGCTACTTAAGAAGCAAATCTGTAGCCATAGAGGTCCCTAAATTGACAAAAATCCAGGAAAAAACTGGAGTCTGTCAAATGTAACTTGTAAGCTAAATGCTAAATTAAAGTTACTGATAATTGTCATTGTAATAGTAGTGCTTGCAGTCACTTACTTTGCATAAAATATATCCCCTCATATTGCAGGGAAAGCCTGGGTGCCTAAAACAAGAGTGGATCCAATCATAGAGTCTGTGACTCTGGAGCCGGAGTTAGAAGAAGCCCTGTCCAGTGCTACCGATGCTGAACTCTGTGATATTGCAGGTAACTATCACACAACATCTCTCTGTAGGCTAATTTTCTCTGTAGGCTAATTTTTCCAAGAAAATGAACAAATAAAAGTACTTAAGTTTGATTGGATTTTACGTCTGCACATGTAGCTGAACTGTAACTTTTCTCCATTTCAAGAGTTGTTTCTATATATTTCTATATGAAGGTTTTAGGCATGCTCTCACTAATGAATGTAAGTAGACTACCATAGGTGTAACTAGCCCTTGTTAATCTAACTTTCACTCATTTCCTCTAGCACTCCTTTCATCTTCATTCCACTCTTACCGTTCAACTCTTCATCATCATCATCCGTACCTTCATTTTCTGGATCTTTCTATCTATTAGTTCATCACCGCCCAGGGTATCTGTACGCTGCACATAGTCCTGCATGGAACAACACTGGTCTTCTGTGACATTTGTGCTTTTTGTTTTACTTTGTAGTCGTATTGTTGCATGTGCGGACCGTGCATTGTATTTAACAAAAAACTTGATTCATGCAGGGCGAGTGGACCTGCTGGTACATTTTTTTGCATAGTGGGGAAGGACGATGTAAGCTACATCACAAAAAATTGTAAAAATGATATTAATGACGATGTAGAAAACACCCAGTGTTTTATCAGCTTGCAGCTTGCAGGTGGCGGCAGTTGGGAATGTAAGTGCATGACACCGCTATAGCAGGTATGATGTGATATGACGCAGCTCTGCTTTACACACTGCAGTTATTGTCATTTGCTGGATTTTGTCTGAATAGTGTTTGAAGTTATTTTTCTTTGCCTTAAAATATAAAATAATAACTTTTTCGATGTCCATACCATCAGGAGAAACTCGAGCTGCCATTAAAACAGTGTTGCTGAAGTTTCAGGGTTTTTTTCTGTCTGTTTCGTTTGTTTGTTTTTAGCCTGCCTGAGTTATTGCAGTCAATGTGCTGAACTTATTATATTAATGATGACAGTGAGTTGACTTTGTGGGAAGTATACTTACTTATACCATGTAAACACATTTAGTTTTAACCACTGTCAGAGTAATTACAAGACAATGCATACTTCATGTGTGACAAAAATATTATCCAACCCTGCTGCTGTTAGAAGACGGAGATTTAAAATGAGAAATGCTCGTGGTGAACAAGCCTCTTAGCTTGTTGCAATACACGCACTTCACTGCATTCAGTAATCGAATAAACAGTCAGATACTCTCAATCTCTCTGACAAAGAAACAAGGCAAAGACTCTCTGTTAATTGTGTCCTCAGAGTAACTGCTTGGCTGGAAACATATTTCAGATTTCCTGCTGCCAGAGCACATCATAGATTTTTTTTTGCCTTGGCTGGCTGATATCTCATTATTTTTTTATAACAAATAAAGTATATTGCACATTGATTTGGCTTCGGCCTGCTAAGAGCAGAAGGTCAGCTGTGGTTGCAGAAGTCAAAGCCAGTACACGGGAGCTGAATCCATACAGTGTGCAGGTTTTTTTCTTTCTTTTTTTTCCCTCATGCTTGCCTTGATTGCGATGCTGAAAGCGACTGGTGCATGGTGGTCTGGTCTAAGGTTGCAAGCCAATCAATAAGTCCACTCAGTGTCAGCACTGCTCTCTTGCTTTCTCTTTCTCGATCCTTTTTTTTCTCAAGAAATGTTCATTCTTCAGTCTCCTTCTCTTCTTCCAGCCATCCTGGGCATGCACACGCTGATGAGCAACCAGCAGTACTATGAAGCCCTGGCCAGCAGCACTATAGTGAACAAGCAAGGCCTTAACAGTATGTGAAACACATACACGCTTGCACTCACCTACCAAAATGTATACTACTGGACACAAGTACACATGAATTATAGGGACTTTCGAGGAACAAGTAAAAGTACTCTAAAATAAAGCAGATCACTCAACTAGTACCAAAAAAATTGCATCATTTAAGAAAAATGCTGCAGTTGGATTGGAATAAAGTGTGATCTCATGTTTGCAGAATGTTTATTTTACCAAAAACAGTGTATGCTCATATTTTTTCTGTTTTGCACTTGATACATGCACAAATAATGTAAAACAGGTTAAAGTAAAATAGATAGGTAGATAAAAGAGTATAAGCACACATACATTTTGCTATTATCCTGCCAGGAATACACTATCGCTGGTTCATCTGTTTGCACTTCATGTTATGCTACATCGTGTAAACGATTGAATTGTGGGATTACTTTTAGCTCTCCTTCACAGGTTAATGAGCTATTGTTTATCTTGTGTGGTGGCTCATCCTATAGTTACACTTCCAGCTCTAAACAGAGACTGAGCATCTCACATCCAAATATGACTACCTTATAAAGCAACCCACAGTCTCCTGCTGAAGTTGTCACTCTGTTTTGAGTAGTGATACAGAGGAGGGCACAAAAACCCTTTTTACAAAAGCATTGGTCCATATTAACCTTAATGACTGAATCTCAGAGATTTGCAATCCATTACTAAAGTAGGTGCACATTTCTCGTGCTGGTAAACCAAACGGATTCTAGTTTTTCCGTATTTTAGATCTTCTGCTGCAGAGCACTTACAACGAGGTACTCTGTGCAGCTTTTGCAAAGTATAAAAAATATCATTTTGAAAATCTCCTGAGGTTATTGTGGCCAAATACTAATACTCTGCCTGTACTGTGCTCTGCAAAAAACTATCGTTGGAAGTACGCTTAATCACCTTCTTAAGATTGATACCAATCCTCTGTCAGTAAAATAAATGTGAAGCTACACAGATGTTTAGCCTGGATTACCATAAAAAAGGGGGCAAGCATGGAGAAGAAGAACAGCATTTCTGAACCAGCAGAGTACTCCACGACCAAAAGCAACACTGAATGTGGAAAACTATACTTTCACCAAATAAATGTGTTCTCTTTGCTTGACACAAGCAAAGTCTCAAGCAATCATCCAGAAAATGCTGTTTACAGTGTTTAGAGTCGCAGATTCAGAAATTGAGTCAACTACTTAATGGAGAGGTTATTTTTTGTGCTGCTTTTGAAATGAGATTTAGTCCAATCAGACCCTGAGTAAAGCAAATTTATCCATCAGCAGTCTGATTTTGTAAATATATTTTTATATTATACGTGTGTTGCACCCCAGGTGTGATCCAGTGTACCCAGTACAAGCCAGTCCCTGATGAGGAGCCCAACTCCACTGATGTAGAGGAAACTCTGTTGAGAGTAAAGAGGAATGATCCCGACCTGGTAGAAGTCAACCTCAATAACATCAAGGTAAGAATGCTGGGTTGTGTTAAAAAAAAAAAAAAAAAAAAAAAGAGAGACAGTGCAGGTTTAATAATCTATATCTATTATAAAAATTATATTTAAATTTGGAAAGGATAAGCGGAAGCGAATGGATGGATTGATATTTAAATTTGGATGTATATTGGATTTGGTTTCAAGTTTTATACATAAACTTCAAGCATTTGTTTCTTTATGAATCACAGCAATTAATATTTTTTTTACTGTTTATGACAAGGGAAAATGCAAAAATACATAGAAATAAGTTTTTCAACATTTAATTTTTTTGTTTTTCTGCACCCAGAATATTCCTATCCCAACTCTGAAGGCATATGCCGAGGCTCTGATGAAGAACACAGTGGTGGAGAGGTTCAGTATTGTAGGAACAAGGAGCAATGACCCTGTAGCATTTGTAAGTCTAATGCTTTTCAACCTAACTTGCTTTTTTTTCAGCTCTCTTTCCTTTTTATCTTAACAGCTTCCCAGTTTTTCACTTTTTATCATTAATGGGGATGAGTCCTATTTTGACAAACAATATGAAGATTAAAATAAACATGTGGTTTGACAAAGTTCCTCCTAAACAGATCAAAATACACCAAGAGGGTAAAAAAGCAGGGCGTAAACAAAAAGAAGAAAAAGCTCTGCAGAACAAGAGCAAGATATCCAAACTCAAGGCAACAAGGAAAATTCGTCCCAACAATACAGAAAAGAAATGTGACGCAAATAGGAGTACATGTGGAGTCAAGCAGATGATCAGACAAAGGGAAAATGGTAAATGGCTTGCATTTGTATAGCGCCTTACTCAGTCCCTAAGGACCCCAAAGCGCTTTACACTACATTCAGTCATTCACACACACAGGCAATGGCAAGCTACATTGTAGCCACAGCTGCCCTGGGGCGCACTGACAGAGGCGAGGCTGCCGGACACAGGCGCCACCGGGCCCTCTGACCACCACCAGTAGGCAAACACGGGGTTAGTATCTTGCCTAAGGATATTTGGCATGCAGCCAGGGATCAAACCACCGACCTTCTGATTAGTGGCTGACCTGCTCTGCCACCTGAGCTACAGCCACCCCCCCCCAAAAAAGAAAAGACTTGCATATACTCAGTGGCCAGATTTTAGAATGAGACATAGGTGGACATAAGTGGCAGATAGCACAGTGGAAGGAACTCGGATAGGCGAAGACACAGATGGAAACAAGCAGGAAATGAGAAGAAAAACAAAGACAGGAAGTGAGGGCACAGATGACGCACAAGGAATAGCAGTTACCAAAATGAAGCAGGAGATGGAAACAAGCAAGACGAGGGAACTAACACAGACAAAACAGAGACTAAGAGTAGGAAACAGTGGAGACATTTGTACAATATGAACAGAAGAAAAACCAAATCAAAATCAAAACGGGGACCAAACCACAACGAAAGCCTGACAAGAACAGCCTGGCTTCAAAGCTGCTCCTGAATACAAAGTGCTGTGTGTTTTCTCAGGCCCTGGCAGAGATGTTGAAAGTTAACACGATGCTCAAGAGTCTGAACGTTGAGTCCAACTTCATAACAGGGACTGGAATCCTGGCCCTCATAGAGTCGCTGCAGAATAACACCACACTACTGGAGCTCAAGATAGACAATCAGGTAAAAGCTCACACCCTCCATAGAGTACAGACAGATTTAAACACACTGGAACAGTATGTATGTGTCATGCAGTGTACACAGTTCATCATTGCCACTTTGGTCTAATGCTCGCTGATTGCATTGCAATGTCTCATATGCCATAGTTGGACATCTGTGACTCATTGCCCACTAATGCCTACTTTTATTTCTCTCCTTGTTCTTGGCCCTTTCTTTTTTGCTTTTCAAGTCCAGTTATTGATTGAAATCAACTTTTTTTTTTTTAAACCCTCAATCCCACCACTGATTTTTTTTTTTTGCCTTTAATCATCTATTCCTCTCTCGTCTTCCTCTCTCCACCATCCTTTCCTGCACTCTCTGTGAACTCCAGAGTCAGCCCTTAGGCAACAAAGTGGAGATGGAAATAGCCAACATGCTGGAGAAAAACACCACATTGCTGAAGTTTGGGTATCATTTCACCCAGCAGGGTCCACGCCTCCGGGGCTCCAATGCCATGATGAACAACAATGACCTGGGTGGGTACACACACCTGCATGATCACTGTATGGATGTGGCATTAGGTCTCGAACTGACAGAACGTCAAGTAAATACTCAAGTAATATTATTTTCATTCTTTTAGTTATGTCTTTTTGTAATGTTTCATTTGGCAGAGTTAGACGTTAGTATGGGCACGAGTGCGCTTTATCATCACTATATCTCCTTGAGTTCTACTTCAATCAGAGGCTAATAGAAGAATGAGAGTGATATCATCAGTTGGTTACTCAGTAGAGCTGCCAAACAGCCTCAGCCAATCATAACAGTACCTTCCTGAGTTATGACCTCAGCACTAAGAAAAGCCTGTGAGCGTGAGAGAGAACATAATGAAGCGAGTGAGTGGAGTGTTTCCTGTCATGCACAAATTTTACCAGTAATTGTTGTGTTTGCTGACCTGATTTCCAACTTTTTCCCCCCAAAATATTTACTTTGTACAACAAACTAGGGCAGAATAAATCCTCTCTGACTCGATTGCTGTAACATTCATGCTACAGAATGTAGCTTCAAAACTAAATTAGATGTGGATATGATTTTCTTTGTGTTTTGTTTTAAATGGTCTTACTATCTTCTTGTATTTTGTGTATATATATAATGTTCAAAACCACTTTACATCATTTATGATGCTTTCTCTTCCCCACGTCATCTTTAAGCCCGGGTCGTCAGGTCGGAGACAGACGGCTCTTTCACCCTCACTCTATCTGTCCCTGAGCTGGAGAGGGCCTTTGGGAAAAAGTTCAAGTCTAAGACTAAGTAAAAAAAAAAAAAGTACAGTACAGTCACACACTGTATGACCGCTCAGCCTTGCCTTTCTGCTGCCAACATCTCCCGGTTCTTTTCCGGACTACCGGAAGCTCTGCTGCCTCCTGTCATACTCTTCTGAGAGTTTCTGTTGCTTGTCCACATCTTCACTCTTTTAATCATCTCTAGCTTACGGAGACTGCTCTTTAGTCCCACGGCATTCCTGAAATAGTGCAAAAATCTTGCAATTCTGGAAACATGTAGATGAGATAACTACCTGTATAAAAAAAGAAAGAATCTCATAGCACACAATTTGACTTTGAAATTATGCTGTATTTTTCTATACTGACTTTGAGTGATTAGTCTTTGGTCTTTCTGCTCTTTTCATCTGCATTTTTGGAGGAATTTGGTTCCTCCTGTTTTTTCATTCCTTTCCAAAGCCCCAAAAGTGGACCCACAGGACTCTCATGGAGTCTCTGATCACCTTTTAGTAATTAGTTTCTGGGTGTTGAACATGCATTATCACGTGATCTTGAGACAGAATTTTCTTCAGAGCTGAACATATATTCTGTTTTATTGTGCACAATAACCACAAAGTAATCACGTTTAAGAAAACGCTGTCCTGTTCTTTCCACTTGCTTACGTTTGTCCTGTGTATTTATTCACAAAGAACTCTTCTTACACGTTGCAGCCACCAATTTGTTGTGATGTTCTTTTTGCCTTGCTTTTTTTGTCAGCTATCTTGCTTCCTGTCAGTTAAAGAGGTCAGCTTTGCTGTGCTGTTGCTTAAGATGATGAGGTTGATGTTGTCTTTCATCTTTCTTTCTCCTGTAACCTTCCATTTTCCCTCTGTCTACAGTAAGAAAGAGAAGGCTTGAAGGAGGACCCATTTTCCCAAAGTGTCGGACAAATGTGTAGAAACCAGGGCTACCTTCAACTCCTGCCATCTGTCACCCCCTTCCACTCTATCAGGTTCAATTGTTTTGGTTTCAGAGACAGTGTCTGAACTTTTTCACTCACAGACTTTTACTTAGTAAGTGTTAAATGATCCATTTGGATTAATTAACAGATCCTTCTGAGTTTCCAGTGCATGCAACAATAAAAAAAGTGACATTAATATTATTACTTTGTGCTCTGAAGTTTGCATTTTGACATATTTTCTAGGCTTGGACAGCTATAACTGCAGCTTTTTGTACAAACCAACTCCTACTCTGTAATTTTGAATCTTTAAATGCTTCGAGTGTTTAGACCTCAGTGAAGGGCTGAAGGTCTGGTTTGAATGTGGTCCCATATGAAAAGCGATGGGCAACTTTTAGCAGTCTGCTGAGTTGAATTTTAATAGTTATTATTATTATTACTACTGTGCTGTAAATGACTGGTGTTGTCACTACTGCTGTTGCTTCCAGGACACCTTACAAGACTATGAATTTCTGCCATGTCAGATTATTCATTTAAATTGAATTGAGAAAAAAAAGAACATCTGGTTTTGCCCCCATCTTCTGATGTTTTTCTCTTTTCATTTTTCAGTGTGAAAAAAAGTATTTAGTGACTCATTTCGATACTGAGCTACACAGATTCTTGAGCAATTTACAAATAGCTGTATAAACCTGGCAACTGTGAGATTTGTCACTACATACGTATTTATTGAAACAGACCTGGGAAAGAGTCAGAAGCCATTCATATGACTTGGTTTGATTATGCTGGATAATCAAATAACCAGTAGTAAAAACGTTGCTGTAAAAGAAAATGTACTGTCAAATTACACTGTGACATTATCCAGCGTTTATATTAGCACTCGCTGCCTGTTAATGTGCAATATTCAAATGCCAGTGTAATGTGCTTTATATTTTCCTTTAAATATCCAGCGAATACGGCACTGTTATATAGAAGTGTTTACAGCAGCGGCATTGTAAGAGCGCCAGAGAGAGAGAGAGAGACAAGAAGCTCAACAAATTCTGAGAGAAATTCCCAAAACTAAAGATGGTGTTAGAAAAAAAACTCCCAGAGAGTAAAAAGCTTTGTGATGGGACAAAATCTGCAAAGAAATGTAACAATTTTAAACATAATTTGATGAGATTCTTTACATGCAGTTTTTTAGAATAAATGTTACATAGCTGCCGAGTGGCAAGAGGGTTTTTGCTTACAGTCACCAGATAATATTAACCCAAGCAACTTGTGAATATTTGAATGGATTTGTTTTACACTTTCAGCCAGGTCTGGTTTGTTGATTTGTATTTACTGGAGCTACAATGTGTGTTTTAGTATGAAATGACTTTTTTACTACAGGTTTCACATTACTCCCTAAATCCAGGTTTGTTGTATTTTTGTATGCAGGAAACCTTTCATGTCTTTGCAGCTTTCAAACTATAACAATCCCCCTTATTCGTATGAAAAACAGACAAGCATGTCTGGCTATGACAGGTACTGCAAATCAGAGATATGGTATTGCACCTTAATCCTTTGGAGATCAAAATGAAATGGTTCTCATCATAGGCCAAAAAAACACCCGAATAAATGTTGATTTTATGCTGCTGTATACTTTGGAGCAGATAGTAGGATTTCTCATAACTTTAAAAATCAGCAGTGCAATGAGGGAAAAGTAGAGTTAGCTGTTATATAAGCAGGAATTAGAACAGTTCCAGTAGAAATCACAGGATGGTTTGTTAGCTTTTATTAGCTGTCGATGAATTATTTGTTTTAGGAAACGTTTGTCTTCCTAATGTGAACAACTCTTGTTCAAAATTCTGATTGCATGTTCAAGGGCTAATAACACATTCAGTGTTATTATTTATCACCACTTTGTTACTGACACTGTCAGTAACAATGTCCAGTGAATGGTCGATATCTTCATTATAAAGATGAAGAATTGAAAGCTAAAAGTGAAAGAGGACTCTGCTCTCACAGTCTCTGTGTGTCATGTTCTTTTCTCCTGTGTAGGGCTTTTTTCATAATGTACTGCTTGACTCGGTTTTTTCATAGATAGTTCACTTTTTTTTGTTCTGTTTTATGAATTAAATAAAGCTTGAAAATTGTCTTTGTTTATACACCTTCAGCACATTTGATACAAAGACCGCAGGGCCCACAGTGCCACTCTGTGGCGAAAGAGAAGAATTACACCAAGCTGGTGAAGCTTTTCATCCCTCTTGGCTCTCTTGGCTACGGTCCTCAATGGTGGTGCTTGGTTGCAATTGATTTTATACAGCAACAAGGAAAAAATCCACATGTCATATGTCATATTTATGAAAAATTACAGGTTCTGATTGTCATTCCAGGGAGATTGTAAGAATGATCTGGAAAAAAAAAATTATTTTAATTTCATTGGAGGGAAAAATTACAGTTTTATGCATCATTTGTTTCAGTACAAGGTTATTACAGTTAACTGGACTAAACTAAAATGATTTTAGTTAATCGTGATAAAAAATAAAAATGAGACTGATTCAGTAAAAGGGCTAGATGTTACAATCCCTGATAATTGTGGAATGGAAATGGAATTTTATTATTACAAAAGTAACAAATGAAATAAAATTCAAGAAGGAAGGTCTTTAGTTTTTGTTAATTTGGTGAAATTCAACATGGCGCAAACAAACACATATTTATATTCTATTATTGTACCGTTCAGAACGTCTTAATTGTTCCAATCTAACAAATACTGCATGTATACTGAGACTGTAAAGTGCAACTTACCATCATGATTTAAATATGGAATATCACAAATAAGACAGCGACACGCTTTTATGTGTGAACAAGGTTTTAAGTTTTTATTGAATCTCAGGCAGAAACATACATGATAAATCTTTATTGCTCATGGCAACCTGCATTGCCCTCATTGGACCATCATCACATCTAAGCCAACAATAAGAAACTGAATCAAGCATCACTTTAAATCGTCTTTGAAAACACACCAGCTTTTTTCTGTGTAGCTAAATTAGAAGGCAAACTGCAGTATTCACTGTGTGTCTGTGCGTATCGAGGGAAGGCGGTCTTTTTCTCACAAATCATTGTATAATGCGAAACCTGGTCTTATAATTCACTCTCGGCTCAACGCTGCTTATTCAAAAACACATTTTTTATTCACACTGTTTTGTTATTATTCTTTCCCTTTTAAGTGATCCTGATGGTAATAGTATATATACTGTAAATTCTGGTTTTATGGCTGAAAGCTTAAGGTTTTTGGCTATTATATGAACAGCCAAGCAGTCATTCTTCATCAAAACAATAAAATAAAAAAAGAAAAACCCTGCAAACATGTAAATTAAACTTCCTGAAAGCATACATATTTATTTATATATATATTTCTTTTTATTACTAATAATATTAGCGGTTATATAGACATGAAAACACAGTCAAACTCAGGTGTTATTGCCATATTATTTTTTGCATGATAACAAAGAGGATAAAAGGAGACCGAGATGATGGGAGCACATATTCACACGACTAACTCTTACAGACAAATGGCATGCAGGACGTGAAGAGACACAGAATGTGAGAATGGAAACATTTTAAACACTATACTACATGAAGGGCATTGTGGGAGTGTGTGAGGAAGGTAGACGACGGGTTTTACAGAGATTTTAACATTGTGTGCAAAAGGTTTCACATTAATTTTAGACAAGGCTGAACATAAAACGAGCTTTAGGAGCACACAAGAGTAGTCTTTAAAGTTCCTTTTTAAAATATGGCTTATCAAGTTATTACTTTTTTTCTTTTGAAAGACAGACATACAGAATAATATTTTTTAATGTATAATATTTTTGATTGTTTTTTTGCCCACATGGAGGGTTGTTATGCACTGCCTTATTTATGTACAAACTGAATGAATATGGTGTACAAGGGTATTATTTTCCAGTGGTGCAAGAAAGCTTTTGCATCCCTTGCAGGGGACAGAAAAGGGAGTTTAAAACTTCTCAGACTAGAAGGATAAATCGTCTAACATTTGTCTTTGCCCTCTGCTTGCTGTTAGCTTTCTAACATAACTAACGTTCACATGGCCGGTAAGCCAGCCTAGCTTAGTCCAATGGCTGCAGTTCACACTGTTGGTGCATTTCTTCATCACAAAACCTTGACTTGCCAAACAACATAACACCTTGCCAAAATGTAACTTCATGTTATTTGTTTAGATGTGTTTGAAAAAGGAGAAAAACCAAATTAAAGTAACTGTAGCCTGTGAACTAAGCTAGATAGTGTTAGCTAGCTACCTAGCTTACTTCTTGAGCATGTCTTGCAGTGGGCCTGGCAGGTATTTCATCACTGTGTCCATGATGCTTTCTTCCTCCTCCTCATCACCACAGCCAGCTGGCACAGCCTTCTTAGGTCTAGTCAAGCTGCCCGCTGCAGACTCTTCTTGGGCAGCTGCTGCCTCAGCCTCAGCTTCTTCACGCTTTTTCAAGCCATACTAGAGTTGAAACAGAAACACAAGTTTGCTGATAAGAGTTCAGACAAAAAATACATTGCACATTTGTATTTGACAAAAGCACACAAAGAAAAAAAGCATCCATTTAAAAAACATGTTGCAATCAAAACATCATGGAAAAAGAAGTATTATTGCGCTGTCAGCCAGCTTTTTAAAGAGTGAGTGCTTCTTGTGAATCACATTTTTATAGACGCCTACACACTACATTTGTAAGATGCCATTTCTGGTTGACAAATGTCAGTCAAGTAATTTGGTAATCATAAAATAAAGCAGCTATGCATGTGACACTGCTAGCTTTGCCATGCTCCAGCAAGGACACGCACATAATGTGGGCATTTTTCACACAATCTGGCACAAAGGAATGAAGCTGTGGAGGAAACTGACAGTATCCTTTTGGTGACAAGCACTTTAGGAGCTGTTCCTCACTCTTTGTTTTCCTCCGGGAGAACTTAAGAAGTATAGACGAGGTGACGAGCCAAGGGAGGAGTGCTGCTTTTCAACCCGCTGATTCACAGTGGGCTATTCCCTTCAGACCTGTCCCACCCACAGACTGCCTGCCTTTCACACTGCAGTGAAGTGGTTACACTGCAGCCACTGCAGTTTCAGCGTCTCTACAGCCCTGACTAGTTTGTATAAAAGAAATACAGTGTGTAATCATGGAAAAAAGACAAACGTCCAAATAATGGCCTAATAATGTATATGTAGCTTCAATTGTATCCTGGCTACCATTACTGTTTCTAAATCAATCTAATCTCATCTCATTTTTCAACAGCTTTTTACTTCTCTACAGCTCCTTCCTGATCTACTGATCTATTTCATGGGTACGAGAGCTTTAAAAATAGCACAAAGCAAGCACAACAATGTCACGGTAGTCTATTTTAAACAAGTTTTTTTTTATATATATATAAATAAACAGTTGTGCTGTCAAGTCACCAAGATGAGAAGCCTTTAGAAGGTACGTGAAAAACAAAAGAGAGAATGGCTTCTAAAAATCCAAGTTTTTTGCCCATATGCATCTCTCGCGCAGTAAGCAATGCTCATTGTATGACATTATTTAATTCTGCATTAATTGTTTCTTTATTGTCTTTGTTTTGGTGGTTGTTTTCCTTACAAGACTGACTGACTTACTATAGTTCTGTTTGTTGGGTTGAAAACTGTAAATTTTACTTTATGACTACCTTAGCTAGCCACAGAGCAAAATCCATTTTTTTCATTATACCTTATCTCTGATGCCTTGTCTCATCGATTCCCTCTCAGCCTCCATCTTGGCATATTTGTCCTTCCTCTCCTCCTCCTGCTGCCTCAGTGCCTCCTGTCTCTCCTCCTCTTTTTTCGCTGCATCAGGGTCCTCTTCCTTTTCCTCCCCACCAAGCATTTTGCCAACATCAGGAGGGCCTCCTGAGAGACACAAAACAAAAAAGAAACACATTAGACACAACAACTGCTCCAGCAGGCTTTCAAGATTGAGCTGTCAAATTAGTTTGCGAGACACGAGATGACAAGCAGATAAACTGACTGAATGAAATAGAGGCAGATGTATTTCACAAACACAGGTACAACCTTCAGCATTTCACCTTAGAGCTATTATTATCTGCCAGTATCCAATGCTATTTGACACCAAATGCAAAAACATTTCCGTTTTTGGTCTTTTGTTGGCCCTTTTCACTCACTATTTGATTTTCTTAAACAGATACTGTGAGCAGTTATTAATGGCACCTCTAATATGTTTACAAGCTGATTTCAAAGATTGTTTTAGCACAGCTTCTTTGCTGCCTGAGTTAGTTACAAGCATGGTTTAAATTAAAATGTGGTACTTCCAGCTACACCACAAAAGCAAGGGCTTACCTTTTCTCATGATTAGCTTTGGACACCCCAGTTCTTCTTATTAATCTAGCATGCCATCCACTTTGTTGAATGCAAACACTGCATTACAAGGGCACCCAATAAAAACAAGTACTCTACTGTAGTGTCTTCAGTTACCCACAACTGACTGAAATTATTCCTGATGTCTTTACTATTTGTATTTTTTTTTTTTTAGTCCTGCACAGTTGCCGTGGAGCACCCATAATTTCGCTTTATTGTCATTGCTCTTTGTTGGCTCTCTGATTCTTCTATTCTAATTCCAACCAGATACTGTTTCACAGTCCATTTGGGGAACATGTGTTTATAGTTGGTGCCCTCACATGTCGTGTCACAATAAAATAGAGGGAAATGGATGTCTGCATTGACCATGATGTTCTCCCTTTGCTGGTAACACTTGGTTATTAATTCAGAACTCACAGTGTGGCCCATTTTGCTTGATTTTGGGAAATGAAACCAAAACATATCAGGCAAAGTCTATTTAAAACACCAGTGTAGATGATCTGGTCCCAACAATCATCTGACTCATACAAAACTGAGACACATTTTGATGAAATGGACAGCAAAGTATACCAAAAAAGGCAGCAAAAAATAACCTTATGCTGGACCCTATTTAATATTGCTGGAAAGGCATTTGCAAGTCCCTTGTAGATGAGATCATTAAAAGCATTTTAAAAATAAAAAAAAAGCAAATATTGGCTACTGGTGGCAATTAAAACATAGCTGAATTTGCCCATTCCTTCTAAATTCCAGTCTTCCACAGAGCTCTGTGCTGAAAGCAATGGATTTTATATTATACATGCTTCCCTGAAGTCATGTTATCATAAAACACTGGATACATGTTCACTATTATGCAGATGATACCCAGCTGTTATTATCTAAAAAGGCAGAAAAAGGAATACTTCACGTGAATGGATGTCTTAAAGACACAAAGGTCTGGATGACCTATAACCTTCCACTTCTAAAATAAAACAAAGCTGGGATTATTGTATTTGCCCCTAAAAATCTTTAATTGAATGTAATAAACTTCTCCTGATATACAAAGTTTAAAAAAAAAAATCAAACAACATAGAAACCTCATAGAATCACATTATTTAAACAGAGCATTTGGCTCCCACACAGCATGTTTGCTTGTGGTTCCTAGAGTTTTAAAAGTAAAACAGGAGGCAGAGTCTTAGGTTATCTGACCGCTCTCCTATGGAACCATCTCCCAGCTTGTATTTGGGAAACAGACATGCTCTCTACTCGTAAAAGCAGGATTACATTTTTCTATTTTTCCTTTTGAAGAAGCACATAGTGAGGGCTACAGCAGTGACGCTGACCTATCCCTTTGTTAATCTGCCTTATGCTGCTGGAAGATGACCCATGATGCACTGAAAATGACTTCCTTCAGCTAGTAAACAGCATGCCATGAAATGCAGTCTTTTCTCCCACAGTTTGTGTTTCGTCCTTGTGTCTCTATGCTCTCCTTTCCCCCCCTCTTCTCTTTCCCCTCATCCCATAACCTGTCCCCAATGAGTTTGGTTGTGCTGGGAATCTTCATGTTGAAAAGGAGTTCTTTTGTCCCACTGTTGCCGAGTGTTGCTGCCAGGTAAATGCCTGATGGTTGAGTCCTTACCTTGCAATATAAAGCACACTGAGTTAGTGCTATGTAAATATAACTGAACTGAATGGAATTCTGCATTAACTAAGTAATTTAAATGTTAGTGACCCCAGTAATGGCTGCAGTCCTAATAAGTCTCAATGTGGAATTTGAGGAACATAGATGATATCAGATAGGCTATGGATCAAACGGTTTTTGCATAGCACACTGTTGATGTATACAGTTATTTGCCAGATGACACGGCATACGCTGTTTCTGCAACAATCAGAAGCAAACAGGAAAAGAAGACGTACTCATGAGACTAACAGTATAATCAGTATGACACAGGATGAAAGAATGGTGACAGATTTCAGAGAGTACACAGTTCTGTATATTAATCTACAAGGCATAAGCCTTTGAATATGCTTTGCACAAATCTGCTTCCTGTGCCTGTCAGAGTTATACATCTAATAAAATAATACCTCCTGATTTCAGTACAGAAAATGTTGACTTCTGCAAACACGAACAATAGAAAACAGTAGAAACAGTCATCAAGCATCATGATATAAAAGATTAGGAGAAAAACCAGTGGTCTGAAGAATCTTGGCAAAGACGAGAGGAGATAAGTAGCGAAGAGGCGGAAAGAAGAACTGGAGAATAAGGAATCTAGGATATCAAGGCAGTCTACATCCGAACATTTTGACACAACAAGAAGGGAAGCAAGAAGAGTGTGATGAGAAGGAGAGAATCTGTCAAAAATAATCGTCCAATTTGTTGAAGTGTTCCAGTTAGTGGGATTATCCAACAGTTCATGTGAAGTTACAGTGTGACACAGAGAGAGGGAAAGTTGGAAAGGAAGTTGTGTTAGAAAACAGTGAAGTAAACGAGAGAGTGAGGTTAGAACGAAGAGTGGGATTGAAAAGATAAGAGGCGGGCAAGGACGTCGGACGAGAAAAATCAAGCTACCAAGGCACAAGACTGACTACTCCTTCAGTCTTCCCCTGGTGCTGTTAGTTTTTCTGATTCATCAGCATAATAAAAACTAACTGTAGCAAAATGTAGAGAGAGATAAAAGACATCTAAGGCAGAAGACGAGAAAAGATGAGTTGGCAATGGGCGAGCACAAGGGTGCTGAAGGACAGAAAACGAAAAACACATTTTTGTGTTGGGTAATTAACAAAACACAAATGACACCAGTTTTTCTGCTCACATCTCAAAATAAATTGCATCAAATATTCAAACAGAATTTAGCATAAAACAAAGCAACCTGAGTAGTCACAAAACACAAGTTTTAAAGGATGCCTGTATTTCCATAAGCAAAAAAAGGTTATCTGGGCTTTGTTAGAACAGACTAATAGTAAAACTGCTGGACAACACTCGTAACATTGAATCATTACAGCTTGTATGGAGAAGTAGGCTTATTTGCCCTCTTAGTTAACCCCCAAATTATAAAAAAAATTTGGCAAACATTCTAATTGTAATAAAGGCCCTACAGCTCATTTGATCTATAACCTCAATAAAAATACATTTAAAAAGTCACATTTTTTATTTTAAGTCACATTTAATACAACAGATCATACACATTATAGCACA
The DNA here is from genome assembly GCF_018398535.1 of Haplochromis burtoni. Classification (NCBI taxonomy): domain Eukaryota; kingdom Metazoa; phylum Chordata; class Actinopteri; order Cichliformes; family Cichlidae; genus Haplochromis; species Haplochromis burtoni. The sequence continues at coordinate 399,537 of NW_024582770.1, forward strand.
TAGAATTTACAACTTATAGTCCTAAAATGGAAATAGGGTACGATTTGGCACAGAACTACTTTAACTGACAAGATGCTAACTTGAGCGTATTGAGTGTCCTCATTTTCTTAGTCAGATCCACTTCTCACTCGTGATTTAACTAAACAGGATGGTGACGGTAAAAATGCTCACAATAAGGCTTCCAAACAGGACCTCAGCTAAGGGGCCGTGGCTACACTTAAGTATGCTGAAAGATCGCCTAGAAGAACACAATATCAAAATCTAAAGCTCTCCAGACACAATGAGGAAGAGGGCGATTGAAAGACATCAGTCTTAGAAATGTTACAAGGCTATTTCTAATGCTCTGGGGCTCCACAGCTTCTCAGAGACACTATTACAAAGGAAGAAGACTTAAAACAACAGTAAAACTCTGACAGCTCAGGTTGCAAACACACACTGTGCCAGTGCTTATGTAAAAAAGTACACTCAACGGAATAAGCTCCAGCTCGTGTATGAAATGGAACACATTAATTTTCTAATGTTAAAAAAACATAAAAATAAAATCTATAACAGGGAGGAAAAGTTTTCTAACCCTGGAGCTACACCACCTACAGCTGGTTTCACCCGCTTATACTTTGCTAGGCTTGCAAAAATAAGGGATTGACAACTGGAGAACTAGTAATAGCTCTAGCCCAGGGGCTAGGAAAGAAGACTGTAATCTCAAGACAGTTTGAACAGGTGTTGTATGGGAAGTGTAGAGCAGCAAAGCTACAATTATTAACAAGCTCAGTGGTTCTCAGACCTTTTTCCCACTGCAGAGGCTGAAAAAGTTCATACTCCAAATTCCTTCAGTTCTATCATTCAATGAGAATAAAAACAATCCAAACTGAATTTCTTCTATTTCTTTTTCCATCAATACAAATTATGTTCATGCAAGTTAGTTTCACTCCATATCTGTGTTCCCTGCTTATCCACACCCAACCAGCAGTGAGTTTATTCTCAACCAAGATTTTAAGCATTGCAATAGCAGCACTTTTTTCAGCTTTTAAAGCAATTTATCAACAGCATTAATGAGCCACTTGTATTAAACTGAAAAGGACAGAGAAAGTCAGAATCTCTTTATTAAAGAGAATAAATTCAGAGGGAAGGAAAGAAATACAAGGTAAAGTGAGGTATTAGCTGCATCAGCATTGGATGAGCAGTACATAGAAGCCAACACAGCAACATCTGGCAGAGCATGCTATACTTGCTCCTTTCAAGTCTGCATCTGTATCAGACAGTGAAAGAGAGGCAGGTTACAGCTAAAGTCCTTAGTTGTCAACATATATGGTCAAACATGAGGTTTTGCATGGTTATGCAATTTCTTTTTATATGTCTTTGAATGCAAGTGATAAATGTGCACACATGTTCACACGATGATAAACATTGTATTGCTTTCATATGTGCTGAGAAAAGGTGCCATTTAAATGTTAAATGGACTAGCAGTTATAGATATATAGTACTTTTATCTAACATTCACACACACACTCAAATGGTAACTCGAGGTTCCGTATCTTTCCCAAGGATGCTTCACCACATAGATTGGAGGAACTAGGGATCAACCGACCTTCCAATTAGTAGAGAACCTGCTGTATTAAGTTAAAAATTTTTGAATGTTACCAGCCCAGACAATGATTACTAATAAACGCCACTATTCTTTGACCACTGGTTTAGTCAGGAAAAAGGCACTGCACTATGCGAAACTATGGAAACTGAAATAAATGTTTACATGAATCGATACTGTCAGTGTCAGAAAATCCCAGATAAACATGGACTTCAAGATCAGCTTATGGCCCAGATCTGGAATATTTCCAGCAGAAGCTGTGTAAACAATGCCGCTGAATCCCGTCAGTAATGCAATGACTCACAACTAGCTGAGCCTCACTGTCAAATAATTCCCTAGGAAAACACGGTGAAAAGGGCCCTCAGCTCTTATTTTAACAACACTAAATCAAACCAAAATAAACTTGGTCTGGTTTCACAAAATCCTATTTGTGCATTCAGATCATATTTGTTCAAATAGAATAAAGGACGATAGCTTTAAAACTGAACAATGAGTCTGGCTGTTGTTTTGTAAGCCATTTGCCACAGATACATTAACGCCCTTTTAAACCAAAGTAAATTTATTTAGCTTGCTCTTATCACAAAGCTGTGGTGAGCTATGTTTTTCAATTAAAATCAGTAATATCAGCCACTTTATCCATAACAGACATAGACATGCCCTGCTGTGCCACTGGATATTGTAGATAATCTTGCTACTGACCACATCGAAAATACAATTCCAAGATAATCCAAGTACAACATTTTAAGTCATTTTCCTGTATCACCTCTCTTTTTAATTAATATGCTATGATTTCTTTCCTCCATGTTTGGGCATTTCCTGCTTAATAAGAAGTGTCGTTTCTTTAATCCCTTCCTTCTGAAAGTTCTTCAGTAAATCTTTGTTAAATCCAAAGTCTTGAGGGAAAGTGGCAAAGAAGACTAACCTTAGCTAACTCTCACAGAGTTTTAACTTTTGACAGAATCAGATAAACAGTACTTATCTCTCTTTTCCCACTCAAAGTTCTCGGGCAAATCCCCTCTAAGCCCAGTGTGTGGCGAGAAAGTTCGCAAGTGTGCTGTAAAGATTTCCAGCAAGTTTGGCCTTTGGGATATAAGTCATTGTCTCAATAACAGCTTTGTGAGACGATGGAGGAGATGGTGGGGAGCATGTTAACTGTGATTTTGATTTTTTTTTTTTAGCCTACTAATTGGTAGCAGCTTTAATGCCAGCTTATATTCCTCTCCCAAAAGTGTCCCAAGGAAACATCTCCACCCCATTACACCAACAGCAGCCTGACCGTTGCAGCTAAAGTGAAGATGGGGTGAGCAATCTTCAATTTTCTAATTTGGTTAGCCCATGCAAACTCTACTCTCAGTTTCCTGTTTTTAGCTGTCAGGACTGGCAGCTGGTGTCGTCTTGTTCACTGTTCAACATGTGTGTTCTTCTGCATTCCTTCGTTTTAAGGTGGTTATTTGAGTTACTGTTGCCCTCCCATCAGTTCAAAGCAGTCTAACATCTCCTCTACCACTCACTGTATATTGTCTTCTTTTTCAGACCATTGTCTGTAAATCAGAGATGGTTGTGCTGGAAAATCCCAGCAGATCAGCAGTTTCTGAAATACACAGACTTTCATTATCGTTCTGTCAGTCTTCTTTTTATTCTGGTGCTTGATTTCAACTTTGGCAGGTCGTCTTGAAAATTTCCACAAGCCTGAACGTACTGAATTGCTGCCATGTGATTGGCTGATTAGATAGCTGCGTTAACAAGCAGTTGAGCTTATGAGCTGTCTTCTAAGCAAGACTTGAGATTCGTTCTGAAGGTACATGGCCATTTCAGCACAGGAAAAATGGTATTAGTAATAAAAATGCTGCAGCAGCATGTAACATTGCAATCGTCAGGCTATGAATTCGAAAAGTGATACTTTCTCTGAATTTGCCTTTCTGTCTCTCTCAGAACCCCTCCCCCGTCTCTCTCTTTCACTAATCATACCTTATACGGTTGAATAATTTAGTTGTTGAATCTGGATGTACCAAACAGACATGCAGTCACGCACACCTTGCACTCTAGCAAAAGCTCAAGGTCACTTTTGCAAATGATTTGATTTCTTGGAGTTAACACAAGAAGAAAATGGGAAAATTATGTGTGGGTGCCAGCTGTAGACCTCCACACCAATCAAGTAATGAAGGCCTCACTCCGTTTGCCAATCATATTAGAAGCTTGCTAAATGTGATTATCTCTACTTTGAGGCGATGGGGTGAGCAAGCAAAATCTCAAGGTGTCTCTTCTGTTCATTCCACCTCAAATAACACAGTTTTGTCAGACTTAACTAATGAAAATGTCTTATGATCGCATTTATGTGTTAGAGTAAATAACTAAATATTATTACAGCAGAGAAACGATGGGGTTTCATATTTTTACCAGGAAAAACTAGCATGTTCCCATTTTGTTTACAATATGTAGAACACTAATTTGCTGAAGCGGTAAATTCTTTGTAGTTTTTAGCCCACAGTTAGCAGTCTGTGTGTAAGCGTGTTTGATCATGGTAAAATGTGGTCTTGGAGTCTTTTACTGCAGCAGGAACTACCAGATATGTGGTGAAGAAATTATTACTGGGTGCTCATGGGTCAGACGATGGTATCTAGCCTTAATGGTTTCCAGACAACAGCAGAAATGAGCGATTCAGCTATGCTAGCATACTGATCTTTTAATTTAATGATGAAGGAACTGTGTGTATTTAATTATGAGACATTATTCATGTTATGGTCTCAGGTCTTTGACCAAGCATTTCAAGTTTGGGACTGAGTCTGATTTCTTAGCTCCAGCTTTTGGTTATAGTTTGATTTTCATTGTTTTCATTAGTCTATGGCCTTCTGGTTTTTCCATATAATTGTCATGCCTCAGTGTTTAGTTTCTTTGTTCTTGAAATCTTTTTTATTTGGTTTTATTTTTCAGTCTTACCTTGTTTATCCCCCCTGAGTTCTCTATGGGTTATTGTAAAATTTTTCACCACTATTGGCGATTTCCTGTTTGGTTACCTCCTGTGTTATTTTGAAAGTCATATGTTCCTTGCGCTTTTATTTATTTATTTTTTAACCTCCCCTTGCCTCTTTTCCCATTTTGAGTATATAGGCCCAGACTGTTCTTTTCTCCTTTGTGAGAGCATCTGTTTAACCTCCTCTGTGTTTCTAGTCAGTCTTACATTATGTTTTACCACCTGTTCATGGACTTTTGCCATTCATGGACTTTGATCTTCACCCAAACAAAGGTCAGCTTTCTGTTCATTGGTTTCACATGCAAGTCTCCATATCATTCACAACATCTGACAAATAAAACAAAATACTCAATATTAACCAATATTCTTTGGGTGTCATATTGATGATTATATCAATATCAATAATTATTCCACTATGCCGATTCAATTAGTTGTCTACTCTCCTATTGCAAAGTCCCCCTAAACAGATCTTTAAAGCTGGCCTTCAGGTGTACTTGAACTTCACACCTGTAAAGTTTCATGACTGTGTTTTGCACATTTGGTGCCACCAACAGACAAACACATAAACTCTAGTGTACACGCATTGCAAACTTCTGTGTAAAGACAATCTTCTTGGCACATCTAACCTTCCCATAGCTGAAGAAATTGTTGAACAAATGGAAAAAATATAAAACTTGTGTTAACGTGCGTTAAATGAGTAATTAAATGTGACTATTGACTAGACGATTGCACTTCTGACTTTTCTGCAGATGCAGCAGTCATGGTGTCACTGCTGTTGCCTGAGGCCTTCAGAGTTTGATTGAGCTCCAGACCTTGGGACTAAATGACTAGCGCATTTAACAGCTTCCCATTCTGTCAAACTAACTTCAACTTTTAGTTAGGAGTCAGGAGGTGCCAAGTCAGCACCCAAGCATTCAGAGGTCGAAGCAATCACTTAACAAGGAGACAAAAGTGGATCTGGAATTTTAAGATTGAAAGCAAAAGCTGCGTTACTCTGTACCATAGCTCAGAACTAGCAACAGATCTTCACGGATGAATCATAATAATAAAATCTAATCTAACTGCATAATTTTTTGTTTCCATAATGGAGATTTTTAGGATGCTGTGGGCTTTTAAACTGTAGTCCAAGAAGCTCAAGGTACTGTATAATTTAATTTAATTTAATAATTTTTTTAAATGAGATAAACATGCCTAAACATACCTGTTCAAGTGGTTGTAAGCACCCCTCATCTGTATGTGCCCATCCGTGCATGCCATTTTACTCTGAGAAGTTCCTTAAGTTGGATTAAAATACTTGTTTCATCTCATTACATCTTGTTCTTTTCTTTGCATTTCTTTTGCTTCTCAGTAAGACGGAAATTTATAAAAACAAAAGAAGTTTCATTGTATTTTAAAATGTCTGCATCACCAAGCAGGTGCCTACAAATTTTTCAATTACACTGTTTGTATATCCCATCTAGGAGCTTTCTGCAGCTTGCACACAGCAACAGTATAAAAATACGTTGGTAGGTTTTCATTTTTTTTTTTTTTTTAGTTGTTGTGTGAGGAAAAATAATATGTCTGGGAGTCGCGTGACCAGCGGTGTTGATTGTGGCAAATGCAGCAAACTACCCAGCACTCTTCAAGCTTTGGATCTTAGTCCTGCTGAATCATCACAGTTAAACATCGCTCTGTTTTCTTTCAAGTATCTGTAACTAAAGAAGCCTTGGAGGATTACTTAATGCACTGGCAGCATCCTCTGTCACACAGACTCTCATCCGCACATCGCCAAACATACTCAGCAAAACACTCAGTGGCAGGATAGCAAATCCAAAAACAGGTAAAAAAAAATCATCACTGGATGGAAACGAATGCTGTAGAAATGAAGAAATGCTGCTTGATTTATTCTGTTTTCTGTCTCTCAGCAAGCTACCTTTCTGCAGATTGTTTAAATTGTCTCATTAAGGTTGTCTGAATATTGACTTAAGGAGAAAAGAAATAGTCACAGGAATAAATGGAGGGCATATAAATGTTTCTGTCAGGAGTTTTTCAGTGTATACATGCTAGTGTGGATTTTAGAGGTCAATACTAACAAGGTCAACACTCCCGAGCCAGCTTTTCCAGCTCTTCTGAGGGAACACCAAAGCTTTTCCAAGCCAGAGCTTCTGGGTCTCCTTAAGGTTGCCCATGACTACACAACCTCTCGGAGACAACATTGTTGAGGAGTTCTAATCAGATCCCCAAGATACCTCAGCTAGATCCATTCTGGTAAATGGACTGGCTCTTATATAACACTGTTCTACTCAAAGCATTTTTAACTTCCAACATGGTGAATGGCCTGTATTTGTATCCTAAGGACCCCAAAGCGCTTTACACATCCAGTCATCCACCCATTCACACACACTGGTGATGGCAAGCTTATAGCCACAGCCACCCTGGGGCGCACTGACAGAGGTGAGGCTGCCAGACACTGGCGCCACTGGGCCCTCTGACCACCACCAGTAGGCAACGGGTGAAGTGTCTTGCCCAAGGACACAACGACCAAGACTGTCCGAGCCGGGGCTCGAACCGACAACCTACTGATTACAAGGCGAACTCCCAACTCTTGAGCCACGATCGCCCTTACTTGTAAGCATATTTCCCCAACAGCACCACAAGATGTTCCCTCTAGTCTAGTGCTATGGAGACCAGGCTTTTGTCGAAGTCTCCATTTTGACATCCAGGATATTTCTAGCCTGACAAGCTATGCCACATCCCATGCTAGGCAGGCTAGCCTAAACATGTGTTGGAGGTTTTACATTGACACCATTTCACATTACAGGTTGTGCATCCTGACCATTTAATAGGATATGTTTAAGCCTGTAAGTCATTGTTTGACAGCTCCACACATAGCAGGGGGGGCTGGGAGCAGTGTGTTGCTGCACAAGTTGACAATGTTGAAAAGGATGACAAAACTGAAATCAGGAACAGTGATATTTATGGCACGGTCAGCATTTTGATTGATACTTTCCCTGATATCTCATTAAGCACAGTGCTGCACAGATTAAATTTAGAACTGATGTTGGTGCTTGAGTCGGTACCTAAGTTACGCTCATGTCATAGAAATCCACCCAGTATTACTGAACATATTTCAGTCTCAATTAGACACCCGCTGTAAGACATTGCTAATTAATAAAACATGTTATTCTGTTTCTTTTCTTTTTTTAATTTCATAGCTGTCACTGAAGCCTCGGGGAAATGCGAGAAGGGAAAGAGGGGTTTGACACATAACAAAGGTCACTGGCTGGAATGAAACCACAAGCACTGTATAGCTCAAACTGCTAAAGCACGGAGGAGACTCAATGATCCAACTTAATTAATTCAATAATATTTCACAAATATTGATTTACTGATTTTCAGGCTCTGAGCATCAGATTGATAGCTGAGCTCATTGATTAACTGGCTAACTGGCTTGCCTCCTTCATTAACCTTTCACCCCCCCTTAGGGAGCTTTAATGATGTTTTGCAGTGTCAATACTTTGTGGACATTTTCGTGGAAAGAGGTCACTGTGTCCAGACTGGAACTACAGCTTGTGTAACATACAAAGGCATTAACAGCAATGCATCCCAGAAGGAATAATTATTAAATATTAAATATGACACCCATCCTGATAATCGTCAAACTTTCTCTCTGCATCCTTACTCTCTCACCTTTCTCTCACATATACAGCAAGGATCTGTTCACGCAGACAGGCCTTTGCATTCACTGTAATTTATCTTTTATAAGGTGCACACATCTATATAACACACTACCCCGCCCCTGCACTGGCAGTGTACACAGATAAACACCCACACTGTCAAATCTATTCCCAATGTCTGCAGGGGGAGTGCAGCCCAACCTATGCAGAGCAAAACTACATCCAGTGCAGTGCAGTTGATTTAAGAATTCACAGCACAGCTGCACAGCACAGGAGCTATGCAGAACAAGGCAGCGCTTGCATCCTTTGCATCCCAATGAGGAGTTGGGGCTATGCTTTAACTCCAGTTGTAACTGCCTAACATCTCTGTAACCTGGACAACAGCTCAACATCATGCACGACTGACCAGGTATGAGTGAAACCGCTGCATTGTAGCTACTGGTACCACTTTCCTGCCCTTCACCTTGAAGCTATAGCTGACGAGAAGGATGAATTACAGAGCTATAATGAGGATTAATTAGGGGGCAAATAATAGCTGAGATAATATTCTAAGGGATAATACCTGAAGGCTTTAAAGGACAAAAGTCAGCATTAATTCTTGGCAAAACCGCCCTTCTCTATCTCTCTTGCCTCAAAAGGTGCCACTGGTTGGACTTGAAAAGCCGAGTCTGCTTGGGTATTAAAATCATGTGAAAACCTCATGCATTAAAATCAACCTACAGTAAGGCTGCCTCCATCCTCAGAAGGTGACATTTTGGAGATACGCGGCTTTTTCACTTGACAGACGTATTATTGGTATATGACTAGATCTATCACTGCTGCTGCCGCCGTCCTATTTCATCTGCAGCGGTCCTTAACCTGGTTCCAGACTGATATGTTGGCCATAAAGACAAGGTTAAAACACTCAGCAGTTCTTGACAATAATGAAGCACTGGCCAACAGAATGCATTTATTGAAACAAGTTATGTTGCAGCCTTGGAGGTTTTAAAAAACAGTTGGCATAAAACAAAGAGGAAATATGATGCTATAGAGAGTAGTTTGATGTTGGATGCAGTCCAGTGTCTCCATAACTATAAGGCCAGTACCAGTATACTGCTGCTACTGCCGCCAAGCATCCTGTTAAATCCTTTACGCTGCAGTGCTGTTAAATCAACCTCACGCCAGGCAGTCTACTCACCTCCCAGCGCAGCTTTCATTACAAAATTCATGATGAAGCAGTTCTGTGTTCTCCTCCTTCAGTGGTCGCGTTACAGGGACAGACCTGCAGCCAGGGAGACAGAATACACAAGCTGTGACTGTAGGAACACCACTGTTTCACTCCAGTGATTCTTACACAAGTTTGATGGGATGGGTTTGGGGTGGGGGTAGAAATGACGAGGCACAATGCGGACACAACACGATGTTCAGACGGAGATCCCTGTTTGGTAAAGGAGTCACTCTAAAGAGAATATCTTCATATTTAGTAGCTCTCTGGAATTTTATTTCCATTAGCTGCGCTAAAAATGTACAGAAACCATCTCAAAATGTGAATAAAACAGGGAATAGTTAAACTTCGAGCGGTTAAAACATCGTTACCCTTCAGGATAACACTGTGTCCTGAGTTTGGTTGAGGCACCTGTGCCCTCAATTTACAACTGCGCTCTGTCTTGCGCATTTTATGCTGACAGTGCTGGACTGCCTGCGATTTGTCTTCACGGAGATAACTCCCAGAAGCAAAGGGAAACAAACACGGGGTCAAAGATGAGCAAACCTAGGCACAATTTGTGTCACTGCATGGGTCTTAGAAAGCTTGACCACACTGCTTTTAATATGCATTCTGCTGATTTCTTATAGTACGTCTGATTCTTTTGTGTGAGTATATTGGTAACTGTGGCGTTTTCCTGCATGTCTTATTCCTATAATAATCATTTACATTGGATTTGTAGGTATTCAGAACAAATCAGCAGTTCATTTATAACTTTAAAAAGAAAAAAGCTATGATTCTCTACGCTGCTGCTAAGGGGCTCACAAGTGGATACTTTGTAATCATTTCAAAAGATTATAATGTCCCAAAGACATTTCTACAGCATTCAAAGCCTGTGTTAAGTCCCTTTTTAGGACATAACAACCATGTAAAGTTCTGCAGCATTCGCACCATCCCACTGACATTGCAATACACACTATAGCAGAATTTTAAAAAATCCACTTGAGAACTTGCTGCACGGTTGCGGCATCGCTCTTTCGTCAGCGATTTTACGCTCAGATGCTCAAATCATTTCCTGGATTCCTTCCTCTTCATCGGTCTCCTTAGCTGCACCTTTTTTCCTTCCCCCCATATGAACCCTCGCAGTTAACACTGTATTATTATCTGCAGCATGTCGCCACAGTTCATGCACAGAATGTACTATCTACTCTACAAGCTTAGAGCGATGCATCCCCTACTCTTTTCAGGGGACACAACTTACACACATGCCAGTGTTTTTGTTTCTTTGTTATTTTTTGTTGTTGTTTTTCAGTGGACGGAAGCATCGGCATCTTGTACCAAGTGCCCGGACCTATCACGCACCCTGTCCCGTACAGTGAAGCCACACGTCAACATCCCAGTGGTTGCTCGGGACATCCTTTACCTTGTTTTTGATCCTCGTCCAAGTCCCTTCTAAAAGCTTCGTCGCGGTGTTAAAATCTTCTCTCCTTCAAAGGGAAGGTGCAAAATACAAGCCGTGTGTCTTAAAGGCTGGCTTGTGTCTTTCTCCGTGTCTCACCGCTCACGCTCTCAGTTTGCGGACATGCCGGGCTGCAGCGGTGGAGGAGGAAAGACTATTCCTGCAGGACGAGGGAAGAACATGCAGAGGGAGAGGGAGGGGGAGGGGGCAGGAGGGATGCTCATGAATCTAATCCGGGCTAACTGGAGGGTCTATCTAGTTTCCAAACTCCATTTCTTTTTCATTATAACAACGTTAAAAACTAACAGTAACAGTAAGTAACAAGAGCGCCTTAATTACCCGGTGCAACGTGCAAGAAGTAAGCTATGACAGCGTTGGTTCGTTACCTCAGATATTCTCACACCTCTTAACTGATTAGCTCTTGATTCGTTATTATTCACAATTCAAAATTCGTATTTTTATTATCTCTTTATAGAGAACGTAATCATAATGTAAATACTACGGCACAGGAAATGGTTAACATAAATAATTCATACATAGATAAATACAAACTGACCTCAATTGAAATGACCAGTGTTCACGCTTATGCTCCAGATTTGTTTGTTAGTATTTATGAATTCACATTATTTCAAAGTTCATTATAAACAACAACAACAACAACAATAATACTAATTAATGAATAACTAAAGCTATGACGAGATACTAAACAGGTATTATTGAGTAGACTGCCGTTATTATGACGTCTTCCGTCATTGTTGAGATCAGACTGTTGCAAGTTTTGTTTTTAGTGAGTCAAGCCAGATGTTTTGTATCAGTTGTTTACTGTCATGATGCTGAAGGAGTCCTCATATTATTTCCTCGATACACTGTGTCACAGTACTTACAGACTAGCATTTATATAACACTTTTGTGATCTTGACTACTAAAAGAGTTAAGACACATTTCACATGCATTCATACAGTGCCTTATTTTGATTTGTGACCTTATACACTTTAAACATTTTATCTGCTTCTCATCCATAATCAGTTTAGGGTTAACAGTTAACCCAACTGCATGTCTTTGGACTGTGGAAGCTGCAGCTCCTGGAGGTAACAACAACATAACATACAATTTGAAACAAGAACTTTCTCACTGTGAGGTGACAGTGGTTACCACTGTACCGCTATGTCCACACCAGTTTATGTAGTACTATGGATTTAAAGAAGCAGGATAACAAGTAAAGTAACAAACACAACATGTTGTAAAAGAAATGTCAACCTTCAGGGATTAAAAAATGAAGATAGAAATACCAAAAACTGCAGTTCCTGGAATAGCCACTTGAAGCTTGCTCAAAAAGCACAGACACAAGTACAGCCAGAGGCTCCACATATTTCTGACACTGCCTCCTGGTTTCACTCCATAGCTGCAACATGTAGATCACGCTCTGTGTAGGCTCTTGTAGGAACTCCAACTCACAACAATGCAGGCCCTTCAAGAAGTCTATGCTCCAGTTTTGATGAGATTTGATGAGATAAATTTTAGTATCTGTTTCTTTGCAATGCTCGGAATTGAGTAGGGAGGCCGGTACCATGACTTTAGTTCACAGTCTGAACTTGTATGTTTTAGGTTTATTGACCATTCATAAGTCAGATTCACCCGTACTTATGCAGTGCTTTGTGACATACAGTGTGCATGGTGCTTTTATCACACGCACCCACACAGTAATGGCTGCATCAACTGGAGATTCAATATCTTCCCCTTCTTTAACCTGTGGACTGGATGAGTTCAGATCAATCTGCCAATGTATGCTGGACAACCCGCTCTATTTCTCCTGAGCCACAGTCTGTGTGAACAATGTCTGGAGCCAAAAAGTATCCACATTTTCATCCAGAAAGCATATAGAGGTATCACAGCAGCTGGATCAGGTCAGTTCTTTTAGGTTTATAGCTTGTTTTGTCTCCACCTGAAATCCACATCTTCACCTGTTCCCTGTTTGCCTACCAGCCCACCACCATATTTGCCCTTTCTCCTCGTTGGTTTGTAATGCTCTGTGCCACAGTTTTACTGCCTCCTGAGCTGTTTGTCTGTCTATGCTTCGGTGTCAAGCTGTTTTACTGTGTGGACCCTTGTGTTTGCAGGCATTTGCATATTTCTAAGGTTAGAAGCTCTTAATTGTTCCAGTCTGTCCTTATGCGAGTCTTTCTCTCGTACACACCCTAGGAGATGACCCACATAAAGGACAAAGTATATATTTATCACCTGAACTTAACCTTGTTTCAGATGCTACGGGCCTAGTGAACCTCCAGCTCTAAAAGAAGATTTTTTTAATGCCCTTGTAACTACTTATAATGTCCGTGCTTTTTTTTTTTCATATTGCAACATTGACACACTTTGCAGACATGGTGAGACAGACAGGCAGAGAGAACACTATGCACCAAAGGGAGCTTGTACTGCTGAATCTGCCATCAATTAATCAAGACATAGGAAGCTGTGTCCAGTCAGCACACTCTGACACACACATCCATCATGCAGTTTACAACCTAAGAATATTTAGTAACAATAGCATCACGCATACGCACGGAGATACGCCATTGTCCCGTGATTGTCCTCCATCACTACAATGTGTTTCTTCTAATTTGGGTTGAGGCTTCTACTTAGACACCTCATTATTCAGCAGCTTGTAGAGTCACCTTTAACTGTAGTATTCATTTTCTGGAAGATGTTAACCGTCTCTGTTCTTCTAAAGGAAATTTGGCCCACTATTCTTCATAACGTTAACTCAGTCCATTTAGGGTTTCAGGCATTTCTTTATGCACAGCTCGATTAAGGTCCCATCACAGCATTTATTTGGGTTGAGGTCAGGATTTTGTCTGGCCTATTCCAACACCTCGATTCTTTTCTTTTTCAGCCATTGTGTTGTAGATCTTGCTGGTTTAGGATGATTGTACTGTTGCATAACTAAATTTTGGTTAATTTTTAGCTGTAAGGCTGATGGGCTCACATTAGGCTCTGGAATAATGGGAGGTCAGAGTCAACTCATTACGTATATGGTGCACAGGTCCTGTAGCTGAAAAACAAGTCCAGATCAGCACCCCTGCACCACTGTGTGGGACAACTGGATGAGGTAATTGTGTCTGTCAACACTTTGGATTTTTTTTTTGCAATTTCTCTGAGCATTTTGTGGTTTGACCTTTGGGTTAATTTGCTGGCGTGTCCACTCTGGTGAAGATTTTCAACAGTTTTTTTGTTTTCCACTTGTGTATAATCTACTGTAGAATGATGGATTTCGGACTGTTTGGTCTTATAATCCTTTTCAGATAAGCAGAAACAATCGGTTCGCTCCTGATGTCTTTTCATTGGCGTCATATCAACACACACCTGAATGGTCTTTTCTAATTCTCACAGTGTTCGTATTTTTTTTTCATTGCACCATAGAGTCATTGACAACTTCATATATTTATTTATTTACATGACTGTACAACATCATAATGTGACCTCAAAAGTTATCTCATCCAGCATCTTAGTTTACAGTGTGAACATCTGCCGTTTAGCAGTTTTGTCAGGTTTGAAGGTATGTGGCTGGAAAATCTTTGTCAGAGAATAGTTATAAGTATGGAATAAATGAAAACGCCAGCAATGTTAGAATAAATGAAGGATAATCAGCATTGGCCTTCAATTTATAAACTTCAATTTCCATTGTAGAAATTGTTACTTGGACCTGGTCTACTTAAGCTGGTGCCACAGGAAATAGAGAAGCTGACAGTAAAATACAACACAGTGGGTGCTAAATTTCTGGCTTATGGCACTGCTGCTGTTGAATTATGGATTATGGCACATGAAGAACCTTAGTGCTGCTGTACCATTTCTTAAAGAAAGGTTTGTTTGTTTGTTTTTTAAAAGCCAGCTGTTAATTTCATTGCAGACAACTCTTCTTCATAGCTGTATGTTTAAATGCTGCCTGCACACATCAGTAAATATGTGGATTGTATCTTCTTAGACAACCCAAATCCACCAATCCCATCCCCCTAGACTGATTGACTAACCAGTAGGCCCCTGTTTTATGACCTTTTACTGGTGGTCCATTCAATACTTAAAAAACCTCCTCCACAGAAATAAGTGTGACCTTTTCACAAGAGTAAGAGTTATTATGAAATTAAGAGTATATACACCTTGAGGTTTCCTGATTTAACACTAAATAAACTGAACTAAAATGAACTGAAATAAAATGAACCGAACTGAATTGAATAAGATTAAAATATGTATTTCGTTGAAAAGTTATTTCTGTTTTATTGTTATTTACAATTTTTTTTATCACATTACATATGATATCCCTGCTTTCATTTCTATCCCCTTGCAGACCCAAGCAAGTTTCTACATAGTTACTGTCCTAAAATAGCATAGAGCATTCATGCATCACCTCCTGTGTGTTGTCAAAGGTGCCTCTAATGATCTTCACAATGTTAAAAACGTAAGATCCATTCTACTTCCATAATTGTAGTCTTAAAATGTTAAATAGCATGATTCACTGGGGACATTGTGTGCATTAGTCATATTTAAAGTCCCCAGTGAATCAGTGCATTCACAAGGTGATAATTGCATGACAATGAAATGTCTATGTCTCTAGAGCAGATGTTCACTATTCATATTTTAAAGAACAGATTACAATATTGATGACTTTTCAGCCCGCCCCTTTTTCTTAGTGCTGTATCATTGCCAGCGTTTCCTCTCTTTCAGTGGTAGGTCATGTTATTTATTTATTTATTTTTTCTGAAGGGCATACTGGCCTCTCTCCGGCTATTCTGTGAAGTCAGAGGGGAGGGGTGGTTTTCTTTGGATATTAGTCTGCTGTCCATCATTCCTGCTGCACTCTGAGGTCCTCAGAGATGCTGAAAGAATGAAAGGGAGGAGGTGAAGTGAGGGATAAAAAGGAGGGGAGGGCAGTTGAGGGATTGCATGTAATTTATGTGTGTGTCTCTATATGTGTGAGTATGTGTGTGTGTGTGTCCATCAACCTCTGAAGTCCCAGACATTGGGAGGTGTGTACTGCTGCAATGCGTAAAGGCATTACAGCTTCAAGCAGTGAGCAGACACTGAGTGTGACTGACTGAAATGCTGAATGACTGACTGGTTGACTGATGGGATCAGAGTTTCATACAGTACAGTTCTCTTTATGAAAAAAACAACAACAACAACCTGTCAAAATAGTTAACTACCGAGCTGTCTTTATAGGTTTTATAGGCTTTTACAGCCCTTGCACATCTCATAATCACAGACCCACTGGTCTGCTTCATCTTGTGATAAATCTACTTTATTGTTCTGATCTTTCCTCATCAAACCAATCTAAGTCAGCCCTAGAGTTAATGCGATGATCTTCACTATGTTAAGAACACTAAAAAGCATTCTTCCAATCCACCCTTTGTTTGTTTTTTTCTCCCATATTCACAAATTCATATGAACTACATGGTTTCTCCCTTCAAAACTACACTCAGAAAGTAAAAGTAAAAAAAGTAAAAAGAAGAGAGTTGAAAGTGCTGGCGAATTTTGAAATTTTATATAGAAATCATTACTTACTAATTAAGAGAAGAGAAGAGAACAGAAGGTGCAGCAGGTGATTGAGAATGGCTATTTTTCCTCTTAGTTCAGGAGTGCAAAAGCTGGGCGTGAAGGATTGCAGGAAAGCCATTCAGCGGTGTCCAGTCTGCACTGCTGCTTACCTTTTTTTTTTTCTCCCAGAAGGAGGGTGTTTGATTTAATTTCATCCTTCCTGTCAATGAAGGGTGGTTCAGCTTTCTGTTGTTCAAATGTATATCTTGTGATGCACATATATACTTATTTTGAACAAAGGTAAAAATTTTCCTCAGTTATTCGTTATTTTAGCTTTGACACACCAATGTAAACGCTCCATAGCTGAGACGTTCATACTCGAGCATGATGTCACCGTAGCTTGCCATATTGTGGTGTCAGAAGATCATTAACTTCCTGAGGTCTGACAGCAGGGCAAAGGAGTGGTGAGGGAAGCATCTCAGTGTGACAGCTGGAAACACTCCAGTTTGAAGAAACACACGGACAGATTTTAGAAAAAATATGAGGAAAGGAAAGGATTAAGTCATAGCCGAGCTACAGTGCAGTAATATTTTTCCTCCATCTGTCTGTGAAAAAAACATAATTTGGACTTGACATTTCCAACTGAAAGCACAGCCAAGACTCAGAGCTGATTTGTTCCTTCACTGTGCTCTGGTGGCAAGGTCACTGGACACTATTGTTTACCAGTGCAAATTTCTTGCAACCTTCAGTATCCTTTTGAATCTTCCCCTGTACCTGTCTGAAGGCATAAAATACTGCAGGAGGCTGGGCTCCCCGCTCTCCTGTACAAAAACGATTGGAAAGCATCCAGAGTGAACGCATCATGCCCCAGAAAGCTAGTGCAGTAGAACTGTCAACAGGACGGCTGGAGCTGAATTCACACCCACCACAGTACCAAATATGAGCCTGCAGCTAGTGCAGTGGACGGGAACCCCAGAGATTTGGGGCTTTTCTGAAGACATTTGAGCTACAGCTCAAAAAGCCCTACTAAGAAACAGACTAACAGTGAAGGGGGGTCTAAGGAATTATCTTTTAAGGATTCAATCATTGTTAATCTTTTGAATCACGTGCGTCAATTTCCATTATACAAAATGGACACACGTGATTAAAAATGAATGATGAAATGCTTTATGGCTGTACGTGACAAATTATAAAAGACATTGTGGTTCAAGTGCAGTTTAAGTTTAAGCTAGATCAAAAGCTACTGTGAATGCTCAAATTAGCCTGCTCTTATAAAGTGACACCCCCTTCTCAGCCCCTGGAAAGGAATGAAAAACAAAGCGCAGAGAATCAGGTCCAAAGTGTCTTGTTTCCTGTGGGGAAGCATTTTCCAGTGCACTACATCTGACAGTCTGACTGTCTAACCAGCTTCTCATTTAAGATACCAGAGAGAGCTGCTTGCTGTCAGACATTCTGCAGTGCAGTCATTCACACAAATATTGAAGAGATAAATGCATGAAAAGCAAGGAAATAGGATTTTAGTTTTTCAGGAGCAATCTAATCTTTTTCATGGCTTCATTTGTTTAGAGACCAATCAGACTGGATATTTTTTAATTTGTTTTTAAATTACATCTACCCCCACATCAACACCAGGATGTGGGGGTAGAAAGTATGGGCAAAAAGCAGAGCACAACAGACTTGTGATTCAGGTGAGAGAGAGAAAATGTGAGTGTGATACATGGGATAAGAGACGCACCACCCCCACCTTTTAGAGACTGAGAATAGTGTGTTTGTATGTGTGTGTGTTTTTGGCTGGTCTGTGAAGTCAGCCTAATTAATAGCCAGGAGTGTTTGGCTTAAAGCAGTATTCTTAAATTAGAAAAAGCTTTCTGGTGTCCAGCTTGCCAGAATAAAGCAGCCACATTACTGCTATGTTCCTGAAAGATATGTAAAATATCTTTTCTGAATGTTTTACTTTCCTAAACAAAATAACACAAAGCTGTATTCACATACTTGTCTTTCAGTCTGCCTGTCTATCTATTAAATAGATGCTTCATTGCAGCCCGAGTTACACAGGTCTACAGACTGGTTGGTGACCATCTGCCAACCATCAGTTGCAAGGGTATAATGTGTATTCTCCGACTGATGTTGAATGATTATTGGCAATATCTGTGAAATTGATTGCTTAAGCCCCATTGAGACCAGTCGGAGACTCCCTGGTAACCACCAGTGAAAGTGTATTCCATGACCAGGTGACTGGCTGCTGGAGGTTACCTGCAGTTGCTAGTGTGAAACTGGTTGTAAAGAGATATAAAGTGATCTGCCCAAAACCTTGCGATTGCTTTGATTGGCAATATTTCGCATGGAAGATGTCAACTTGTCTTCAATCAAAAACTAATCACCAAGGGATAGTGAAATTGAAAAGTACCACTTAAACCAGAAATGGAGAATATTTGCCTTTAAAGGAAAAGTTGGGCCTTCTGAAATGTGATGGCAAAACTTCTGCTTTGTAGATGAATATTTTCACTGCAAACCATAAGCAGCATTAATTATGTTAACTAATAAGTTCCGTAACAGTTTTCGTCAACAACTTTTCTTTTTCTGACAAAAAAGAAATGATAACTAAATAAAAACTAAGGCATGGGGACAAAAACTATTACGAAATGTATTGACATAACTGAAAATATATTGGAGAAGCAACATCCAATCTAAACTAATTAAGTTGGGTAGAAAGGCAGGATAAGTTTGGAATTGACCCGATCAGAAGTAATCTCCTTGTGTTGTAAGGTTATTTGCTTGGGAGGAAGAGAAGAGTAGACATATGGGCACATTTTGCATTTCATGTCAAGGAAAATAAAATGCTTCATGTCAGTCACATTTCTGGCTCTAAGCCTCTGCAAGATCAGTGTTAACCACACCAAAGGGGAGGACTCTAAGCAATATGGTGGATTGGTGAATCTAAAGATGTGTGGGTCTTTTGATATGTGCATGTTGATTAAAGTAGCCTGACTGTAGTGATCAATACTCTATGGGTCACTATGGTCCTTTTACTGCTTTTATTTCACGTGTCAGTCACCAATGTGCGTTGTTTCTTTCTCTCTGTGTCACACACTGATCCACAACACCTATCCTTTGAGGATAAAGATTCTGCTGACAGAGCAATCTTGCATTAACCACCCCATGGCTCATGTCCAGTGAGTGTGTGTGTGTGTGTGTGTGTGTGTGTGTGCGTGCGTGCGTGCGTGCGTGCGTGCGTGTGTGCGTGTGTGCGTGTGTGCGTGTGTGTGTGTGCGCGCGCGCGCGTGTGTGTGTGTGTGTGTGTGTGTGTGCACGCATTTCTTTCATGTATCATTACTGAGTATAAGCCCTCTTGGGTGTACTGACAGTAGTGTCATTAAAACATTTTTTAAGTATCATTTTAAAAGTATGAAAAGGTTTACTTCCTGCTGCCAACATTGCCACTTAGTGAACCATACAAATCCTGCACAAAATGTCAGAGACCCAAAAGTACAGTGAAGTCATGGAATATGATGCACTTCTCATTAGGCTTTAATAAGAAAATATATAAAGTGATAGAGTTAAAAATTAGGACGTGAGAGTTTTTTAAGTTTACTTATTATTTCAGTTTTGTTAGTAACCCATATATGAGAAAGCATTGTTTTTTATTCTTTTTGATAATTGCACAAGCTTTTAGATATACAGAAATGTTTGCATTTTCAGTGAAATTTGGTTAAAAGCCTGAGCACTAGAGCCCCACAGAGCTGTGTGTTCTGTGTGCTGAGCACATATGATTACTCTGATTTCAGTAAAACCTTCACCAAATTTCCAGATGACACTGCAGTGGTGGGGCTTATTTCTTGGGGGAGGAGTCTGCTTATCAAGATGAGGTGGAGCAGCTGTTTCAGTCGTGCAGAGGCAGAAACCTGATCTCTAACATGTCTAATACTAAAGAAGTGCTCATTAGCTTCAGGAAGACATTAAAAATATTAAGCCTTTATTTATCAGCAAGGAGTATGTGGACAGAGTCACAGACTTCCATTTTCTGGTGGTTTCGGGGACATAAACACCACAGAGCTTCCTTTACTTCCTGAGGGTCATCAGAAAGAGCAAAAAAGAGTGTTGGTGTCCTTCTACTGCTGCTCCATATTTGAACATATTGCTTCTGTGTGTGGTTCTCCTGTTCACAGCGGCACAGATAACGGAGCTCCAGAAGGTTATCAATATAGCCCAGGAAAATTATTTCTTGCTCCTCTCCCTACTCTGGATGACCTATACGTGTCTGGCTACCTCAACAAAGGGCAGTGACATCATAAGGGATACATTGTTAATGTCACTTAGATAGTACTGAAATTTTTTTTTAAAAAGGATAAAAAGACTGAAAAACCATTTTGGTCCCAGAGCAGTACAAGCATTAAATGCTGCAAAAACAATATCCATATAATTGTGCTTGGTGCAATAAGAGATTTGTGTAGTTTGGGAGAATATAGAAGGGTTGTGTTTGTCCTGGTGTGGTTTCATCTCGTAGATGGTTTTATATAGTTTGTATTTTTATATAGGTTTTCTCATGGTTGTTGTGATCTTCACACTGTTGAGAAAAACATTTAATTTCGTTGCACATGTTCCATGTTACAATAAAAAAGATATTCTATTCTATTAAAATGAAAATACATTATACTTTTGTTGACATATTCAGAACAAGCAGTCCAAAGCCGCTCACGCTACGCCTTTCTTCCAGAATGGGTCTTCCATGAATCATTTTATTGATTAGGCTTTCTGTCTTATTCTGAAGATGCACACACAAACTGCTGATGCAGGGTTTCCAGTGTGCTGGAGATCTGTGAATACATTATATATACACACTCAGAGGGGCCATACATATTTGATGACTATAAAAAGGTAAGACTGGGGGAGAGCTATGATGGCTCTCCTGCCCTTTCAGGTTGAACAACACAGCTTCTACCTTACTATGCATCACTATGTGTAATAGCACATAGATTTTCATTAGAAGCAGCGCAGCAAGGATGCTGTCTGTCATTACCTTGATTGAAAACCGAATTTCTTGCAAAACAAGATGCATTTGTTATATATGCATCTGTCCTTTTTTTTTCATGTCAGCATGTTAGTAAACATCCTTTATCTGCTAAACCTACATGCTTGCAATTTATGTTTACTGGAAATTAAGGTTTCGCCCTTGAATATTTGCAACTACAACAAGGTGTCAGTGAGTGATTTGTGATTAGATATTTAGTGACTGTCTAGACTAAGCTTCAGCATTCTCTGCCCTACTGCATAGTCTGTGTGATAAGCCGAAAACGCCCATACAGCCTCTCCCTGCTTTACATGTGACTTTGCAGATATGATGTGTGCCCTTGAAAGAAACCTTGGCTTGCATTGCAGTCACGATGATGGCTATGAGAGCAGCAATGTGGCTGCGCTGCTGCTCCCCTGTGGACAAAATGAAGAAGTGCAACTGCAGAGGTTTTTTTTTAATTTTTTTTAAAAAATGTGCTGCAAATAGTTTCAGCGTAAGTACAGAGGGGAAAACCCATTGAATGACTAAATATGAGCTGAGCTCCTCTAGCACTGTTACCCACGTCTATGATAATGATGATTAAAATGAGAGATGTGTTATGAGGATTATTTTTGTTAAATTTTATGTGTGACAAAACCAGAACAAGATAGGACTCTTTAAGATAGGAGATCTTTATCTCTTCCTTTTCCCACCTCTTCTTCTGCCTTTCCTTCTTTTTCTTCTCTTACCTGCCATCTCTCCACCAACCTCTCTCCACTTTCCTGGAATCCCAACTGCCCATATACTCCTCCAGATCACATTCTCAAGAAACAAACGAGTAAAGTCTCCAAATCAAATTGGGAAAAACTGCAAGAGTTTGTTAAACTCATCTTGGTCACCACTAGCCTCTTTGGCATACAAACACTTCTGCAGATTAACTACCTGCCAGTGCCACTGACCTGCTGATTAAACCCTGCTCTCACTATTCAAATAGAGTTGGTAAAACTGCTGTTGGCTTCTAGGTTCTGATGCTTGAGCCCAAGCTCTGGTTTAGTATGACAAATTTCTGACTAAACATCTTAGGGAAAACTTTGGGTTCAATGTGAGTTTAAAAAAAATTTGATGTGGGCTTATTGTGAATTTGTGGGGAAAAACACCCTAATTAAAAACGAGCCACTACTGACAGAGCATATTGTGTGTTACTGTGCTGGCTGCTCACACCCAGATATCAAACTGCTCCAAATCTGTCAGCAGCTCTCAAAAGGAAATTACCCTGTTCTTCGGTGAGCGCTCTCAAATAAAAAAACAAAAAAACCAGGCATCATTCTTTTTTTTTTCCAGACAAAAGAAGTCTGACGCTTAATTCTGGATTCTTTTCCTTTATTTATTCCTAATGCACCTGGAAGGATGTATTGACCAGTGAAAGCAGATAGTGACAATGGGCCATAACAACTGATAACATGTGTATCTGGGTTTTGTTTGTCTGCTGTTTGTTTTGCTGATCTCATGTAGGTGTTTGTCTTCAGGAAATCTGACACTCTCTGTTATCTCACAGAGCCACTGTGATAAGCTTCTTTCTGCACCCCAACTGGGTTAGCCACGAAGAGAAATACAACATAGAGATGCTCAAGCCTGCAATGGCATGGATATAAAAGGAAGAGGTGGTATGATTAAGGAAAAAAGAAATGCTTTGTGGGTATCCTGGAGCACATGCTCACAGCTGGATAAGGAAGGAGGTGTAATGTGTAAATGGGCTCACGGCCCTCATTTCTTTGCTGGTCCTTTGTTACCATAATTTTAAAATCGTTTAAACTCCAACAAATTGTTTGTCAGACCAATTTCACTGTATAAAGATTTTACATTTACAGGTAAAAAGAAAGGCACTGTCTTTGTGAGTTGGTCTGTAGAAATGGTACTATGCCTAGAACTGTAGCTTTAATCATGCCTATGCACAAAAGCACATCCACATGATGCAGTCACAAGTTCCCCACATGACTGTGTCACTCAAGCCTATTTTCCCTCATTCTGTCTCTCCCATCATTTACAGCAGATGTTCGGTGGCTTTTTAAAATCATTGTCAGATATCAAAAGCTGTCATTTGTGCAGGATTAAAATACCCAAATGTACACATTTTCCCAGTGTTCAATTTATTAATCTGGTAAAAACACTGATATAAACTTGTTTAAATGGGTAACATTTTTTCATCAGAGATTAATTTAACATATATCTGTGCAAATGTTATGATTTTAATGAATATAGTTTTTTCTCTTGATACATTTTTCTAAATGTTTTCCAAGCTCCTCAGCAACTCTTCAACTGCCAAATGGTACAAGTAAATCTGACACTGAATGCAGTGGACTGCTCTTTTACACAGGCAAGCACTCTCATGCAGCTTCTGTTTTCTGTTTTGGCTCATTTCAGCAGCTGGGAAAACAGGTATTTTTTTTACCCCTCAGCCATAAAAGTCTAATGGGGTATTATTTTCACCATGCTGGGCGGGTGGATTGGCAGGCAGCGTACACACCAAAGTTTATGAATGTGATAACTTGAGAATGAGGCCTCATAGGAATTTTCAATTTATACTATAGGTGCATCATCTAAAAATCTTGGACAAGTTAGAATCACTGCGATCTTGACTTGGTCAAAGTCAAAGTTTTCATAAAATCATCCAGGATTTTCACATTTATACAACAGGTGCATCTACTAGGAGGCTAAGGGATAGCACTGGTGGCCACCAGTATTTTTTAATATATTAAAAATGATGGCACCATGTCGGTTGTGACAGCACCTGGGACAGCTTTTACCCAACCACTATCAGGCTGTTTAATTCAGAATACACATCATAATTGGATATAGTACAAAAGCTGAGCACACCTTAGTCATGTATAGTTTTTAAGTAATGTTCTCACACATCATCTTTTATTTTATTGTTCATTATGTAATAGACAGTTGCATTACAGTCCTTGAACCAGGTCGACATAATTTCACACATACACAATACAACACTGCCGGGTGTTTTGTGAAATCTTAAGGCTAATTGGGAGGAGGAAAGAGCAAAGGGGGGAGGGCATGTATGAGTGTATCTCCTAATGCATTTCACACACTCACTCCTTTACTTGCTTCCTTGACTTCACAGGCCAGTTCAGTGCTCAGTCATACACTTTTCATGCTTTTCAAACGTCTTTCCACCCTCTGCTGAGTTTCCTCTAAGGGTCCATCCAAACCACCATGATGCAGTCAGTTCATGCTACTTCAGTCCTGCTTTTCAGGGAATGAACTCTGCAATGCAGCAGTTATAAAATAGCATCAGTCATTGTGGGGGCTGCATCCAAGACGAAAACACTGCTGTGTAAAGGTACTGCTTAGAAAGACATTCATTTATGTGTTTCTCTAGCTGACTAGGTTCATGCCCAAAGAAATAATGTCGTCGCAATGTTTTCCTCAAGGTTAAATCACTGTAACCTGCTAGTGCTACAGTTTCTAGATTCAACATGCGTGTTGCACTATGTACTGTAACATAGTTTTAAATCAGTTTTAACAATTCCAAACCATGCGTTCAGTTTTCATTTGCACAATATAACCAGTGTGTACAAATCTTTCCAGAAGAGATGTGCAGCATTCCGATTTCCCCCACCATATTTGACTACGTGTAAAGTCTAACTGCGTTATCCATATGCGTAATTTCGTTTAATTCTACGTTGTTGCCAGGTTTTTTGACGTATCTTTGCATTCCCCTGGAGTAATGATAAAGCTTAGGGGGAAAACTCAACCAATAGCACTTCCGGGTAGGGTTCAATAAAATAAAAGCTTAAAAGCGTGCACAATTGTGTTTTTAGGACAGTAACTTTACAAGGGTAAAATAACACACACACACACACGACCGGTATTGTTACAGATTGTGTTGAGTCCCGCCGTGTAAAAGGCGTTGATCGTGAGCGCTCTGGCTTTTATTTTGAAGGTCCAAACTATGTGCATCTGGTGTCGTCGCGATTTGCTTCATGTTTGCGTTAGCTTGAAACCCCCTCGTGTGAGAGCACCAATGTACAGTACTGGGGACGTAATCACAGAAACCCAAAAGCGGAATAGAAAAAAGTGTGGCCATCGATGGTTTTAGCGTGAGATGAGGACGGCGTTTCTGGAGGATTCATGGTGAGTTTCTGTAAGTGGATTTCCACAGCAATCTGATTAAAATGATGGCTACACAGATGGAAACTTCACGGAACTTTAGTATAATTTCGCCAGCTAACCATAGCTAGCTTGGAGTGTCAGGCCACTCCGAAACGTTTGTTCACTTTTTGGGGATTGTCCGGATAAAGTGTCACTCACTCAAACTGGGAAACAGCGCCCTGTAAGGGGTGTGCTGGTGTTAGCAGCGCTCTTAGCTCATTTACTATATTGATTCCTAACGTGCTAGCTAACCCTAGCATAAGTTTCTGGCTAAACCAGGCGACAGCCGCCCTCATTTAAAACAGTTAAACTTCCTTGAGACAGCTATTCGTTTGAACATAAGGCGAAAATAACAAATTAGTCCGATTGTACCCGCCCGAGCATGTCTTGAATTCTTTAAACGTTATTTTACGTTTAGAAAAGTCCGAAGGGAATCATTTTAATCTTTATCTAGTCTAAAAATATTTCTGGTTGCAGAAGGATGACTTTCTGCAACTGAGTTCAGCGATACGTAGTGGTGATTAATTTTTAAATAGAAATCAGGGCAAGCACTTACAAACTGGCATTATGTAAGGGGTTGTTAAGTTAACGGTCAGTCACTGGGTGTCCCTGTACCCTCTGAGCTTTACTGGGCCGTGTATATTTTTACTGACCTCCTGAAAACAACTGAAAAAAATTATAATGGTTAAGGTTGGCATTTAGTGTGTTATGTTGCACCGATTGCACCGGCCACCTATAAAACATCCACACAAGAGCATTGATGTAATTTGAGCAGGTGGGTGTGGATGAAAGTTCCAGTTAGTAGTGTAACCACATCTGCAAGACACCAGTGGTAGAACTGCCCTAAAAAGCTTTCTTTCTTAAAAACGACATTAGATGGCAGTGTGGTATTAATGTAACGTCTCAACTTGTCTGAACTGGATGACTTGAAGATTATGGTTGGTTGGATAGAATACTCTGTCCATTTTTTAGATGTCTGAATGTTGTGTGTAAGCCTTTACAGGACAAGTGAATGAATATCATAATTGTAAAGTAAAGATCCTACAATAATACAAAGAAGACAGGAGAAAACAACCCCAACAGTCATATGACCCTCTATGAGCAAGTGCTTTGGCGATAACCGGTCGGGGTTATGAATGAGTGATGTAAAGGTGAAATAAAAATACCAGAGTGTAATGGATTGAAAATTGTAATACGTTTATAAGGTATTCCTGCATATATTCAAACAGGTGTGATTACATAGCAAACCAGTAAAGAAGGATGGAAGCAGGATGTGTGCACATTTCCTGATTTATTGCTTTGTTTGCTCAGAAAAAGTATGGGAATAGTTGCTGCATATTTAAGAGTCATTTATGATTGTGTTTTATGATGTAAGCTCCACCACCACTGTCCCACCCTTGTAGATAATTATAGTCAAGCAGTATTTACTCGGTCTTGTTTGAATGCTTCAATATGTTAAGACAGTGGTTCCCAAAATTTTTTGCTAGGCCTCCCCACACACACACACTTCTTTAACAACAATTAAGCAGATAATTAAGCAATAAATTACAGGTAGTGCTAAAATAAACTACAAACTCTTTTGTGCTACGTCCACACCTACATGAGTATTTCTGAAAACGCAGCTGTTTCTATGCGTTTGGGTCTTTCGTCCACAAAGTAAACGGCGTTTCGAATCACTGAAAACTTTGATTTTTAAAAACTCCCTTTTTGTGTTTACGTGCGGACGAGGAATACAGAGTTCGTCGCGCAAGGTCAAAGGTATGTGCCTTTTTGTCACGTCACGCTGTGCGCCACGTTATTGTTTACATGAGCTGAATTGCAGAATGGCAGATAGAGACAAAATACTGTTGCTGTTAATCTGACTATCTGCAGGTTTTACACGTTTACATATACACACGCAGTTACTGTCCCTCCATTTAGAAAGGCAGAGGCGTCACGGTGTAATTATTTTACGTGTAGTTGTGTTTTTTTCCTGTGTAATAATATTCAACATTGCTATCAATACATTTTTCAAAAAATGCCTCTCTGTGCAAAATAGGTTCAAAAACATAAACAGCTGTGGGATACTGTTTGTCCGTGATTTGAACCGGGGAAACAAATTGTGGCAGGATCAGCCTGATATTATTTGTATCCCACTGTAATTTTATTGTATAAAGAGCTAACATCTCCAACATGTCAGGAGTAGTTAGTCATTACAAGAAGTGTTTGTGAACTAAAAATCAAGAATGTAGGATACTGTTTGTCCGTGATTTGGAGAGCCCAGCGCGTGCTCCCGACGCAGGGAAAACCAATTCTGCAGGGGAGACCTACCTTGGCACTTGTGCAGGTGAAGCCGAATGGAATATGCTTCACCATATTTTCACCATATTTTCTAGTCTTTGGCTTGGAAGGAAGTTGGTTTGGAAACACATTTATCTCCTGCATATATTTATATTCATCTCCTGCTTTGCGTTTGTGTGCAAGCCCCGTCAAAAGTCTGTCCATTATGCTAGCAGTGTTCAAGCGCTTTTAACCTCTGTGTTAAGAGGAGCTTAAAAAAAGTGTTGTGACGGTCTCCGGTATGAGGAAGATTTGGTGTGCGTCCTTTTGTATGTGTTTTTGTTCATGTGTGTAGGTGGGTCTGTGTGTTTTTAAAGAGCATGAAGAAAAGCGAGTAGAACAAGATCATCAGTGCTGACAGTTGGCCTGTGCTTTGATGCCACGTTTACTGCTGTAGAAAACAGATGTACTGATGATTTAGAATGTGTGAATGGGTGAATGACTGAATGTAGTGTAAAGCGCTTTGGGGTCCTTAGGGACTAGAAAAGCGCTATACAAATGCAGGCCATTTACCATTTACCATAGATGTTTAAAAATAATGTTAGTAAAAATTTTGTATCCAACATAACCGCTCTGGGTCCGGGCTCTGAGCTTTACTGGCCCATGTATATTTTTACTGGCCTGCTGAAAACAGCTGAATAAATTATAATGTTTAAATATTAAAGCAGTTTAATTAATTTATTATTTGATTTTATAAGTGTGCATCTACATTAAAACTAATCTTGAAACAGTGGATGTGGTATAATCTGTCAGGGATTGGAGGATATCTGGGCTGAAAGCTTCATGGACAGAGAAATAGAGAGCTACTGAGTGGGCTGTGGGCTGGAAATCTCTGTACAACACGTTCTAGTCTTTGCTGCACAGTGTAAAACAATGTCCACACAGGAAGACCCTTACATTCAGTTCTTGGTCAGCTTAATGGGAAAAAATGCAGATTATCCATGATGCCCTTTTACTCTCCTGGTCTTACCTGGGAGCTGCTTTTGACTCTGTATTGCTATTTTTGTGTTATTTGTCAGTCAGCACACCTGATCTGTATAATTTGTATACCAGGATGTTCCAGCTGTATGCGGATGGTAATGTATTTGCATAGTTCTTAATAGAATTGACAGCTTGTTGAGGCAGTGCAAACCCTGATGTCAAATATTTAACTATCATGTGTCATAACCATTATACAGTACCATAAGTTTGGTAATGGTATTCTCAGTATTTCCTTTACATGGAAGTGTCACTAAGGTTACATCGTAGTTGTCTTTAAGGTCCTCAACTGTCATTTTGTCAGGCTTTATTTGCAGTTTTTATGAGCAGTGTGCAGGAGAGAAGCAATCATGTGACTACGTCTGGGCTTAGTTGTGACTGCTCCCTATTCTTTGGAAGACGGTGTGCTATACTGGTTGACACTACACCATTGTGTTACATAGACTGGTAATACAAGAAAAGCCTAGACTGCAAATAAGGTGCTGTTGGCATTTTGGCAGCCATATTTAATAAATATTTGGTGTGGACTTTGGCCTATTTGTGTCTTTGCAAACATTTTAACTGCACAACAGAACTACAGAAACTGGGTACCTTTGAAAAGGAAAGCAGTTAGATCAACTTTTAAATTCAAAGATTACTGTCATGGATGAAGAGTGTTCTTCGTGTGGATTTCTTTGTGTTGCAACATATTTACTTAGGGCAAAGCAGGAAGTACTTCCCTCTGTGCTTTTTAATGAAGACTTTATATATCTGAATGAACATTTTAGCTGCTGTTGTTCCTATTTTTCAGTGTTCTGTCACTTTTTTCCCTGTATATAGATAATTTTTCTAAGTTACCTTGAACTCCTATGCAAATTGAGTGAAGCAGGATCCTGCAGGTCCCTGAACTACTTAAATAAACAAAGTCCTACGGAGCCAGTGAGCACTATGACTCTCTATCCGGTATGGCAGAATGGAGTACGGTGCATCATATTTGTCTCCGTTTTAATTTGAACTCCTACAGTAATTCAGTCTTATGGGAGTAGGCGGCCACTTGGGACGGTTTTGACACATGATGTAACAGCTTGCACACACATTCCAAGTTCAACTGCAACTTTCCAAGGGTTTGTCTGTGCCAGTAAGTGGGTTTGTGCACTGGCATGCAACCAGTCTTTATCAGGCAATAAAAATGCTTTAGAAGTCTTAAGAGTTGAAATAACACAAGATAAGAAAACTGAAATATTCTCTTACCTCATGAACACAGACCGTAACTCAGACAAGGGAGGCCTACAGTTCTTTAGTTGTTTGGGATTCTTTTGTGAGCTCTTGGATGAGTTGACAATAGACTCTTATTTTGATTGGCTGGCCACTCCTGGGAATGTTCACCACTGTTCCAGGTTTGCTCCATTTATGGAGAATGGCTCTCACCATGGCTTGTTGCCGTCCCAAAGTGTAAAAATGGCTTTGTAGCCCTTTTTACACTGATAAATGTCAACAACATTGTTCTTGAGTCTCTTTAGATCATAGCAGTAGCAGAATACGTTTTTTGGCATTATTTAGCACAGAAGATTTGGCGTGATTTTCATCGGTGCAACACAACTCGGTTACTTAACCAAAAAAATCTATTTTCCTTACAAATGTAAAACATACTGTGAATAGGCATTGTCACCGTAAACAAATAATTGACCAAACACAAATTACTTACTTTTTGTAGTTATATAAGTGATGTCTTGAATCAGTAGGTTAACAGTCAACAGCTCTTGAATGAGTTGACAATAGACTCTTATTTTGGTTGGCTGGCCCCTCCTGGGAATGTTCACCACTGTTTTATTTTTAATTTTATTTCAGAATATGTGCTTTCTTTGGTCAATATAATGGCAGTGAGAGATGTTTCAAAAAAGAAAAACCTGTTTAAGAAAGCAACTGAACAATGTGTTACACTTCCTTTTCTTTTAACGTGTTGTGAACTTGGGAAGCTTGTTGTATAGGTGGCATGTATATTAGCTGTTTAGCACTGCCTTTGCATATTATTGATTTTGCATAAAAAGAAAGTCCTGCTTCAATATTTATTGAAAAATACATTACATTCAGAATTATTTGTATTTATTGAATAGCATAAAGACCAATATATTTCAGAAATAAGCGGTTATCTCTTTGTACACCTTCTAACATTTGGAGATGAGTTCACTGTTACATTCAGTGATTGATATGACTGGCTTTTGAACTGTACACAGATTTCAAGCTAGATTCTCCAACTCCTCTTTAGCGTGTTTTTTTTTTAAAGATACGTTCAAATTTTTGTATAAGACCACGCAGCTTTCAGCTTCACCTATTGATCTTCAGTCAGCTTGGGCCCAGGCAAAGCTGGATCCTTTACAAGTGGTATAATATTTGCGTGTTTGCATGCTAAAGTGTTAGCTGTTGATGCAAGGACGAGCTGTCAATTCAGTTTCATGCTGACAGCAGATCCTGATATTGTGATTTTTCACTACATAAACATATCTGTTTTCATTGCTTCCTTAAAGCCGTTTTAAGAGATGCAATGCATAGTGACGTTTCTGTCAGTTGTGAAATGTCCCTCATTCATGACTTTATTCAGACATCCCCACATAATTAAAAACTATAGTATGGTTGCCTCCTCTTATGATTCTCTCTCAAGTCTCATGCCCTATAGGGAGAATGGTCAAAACCTGTCTGAACATAATTGCCTGAGTTGCACACGTCTGCTTACAAAAGGTTAATAATTAGACCCACCACTGAATGTAACCTTTCCCTACTGGTCAGTTACAAGTCGAGGTTGTATTTGTATCCAGCTATTTGACTTTGATAAATACTTTCAGCTTCATAGGAATAATAGCGTGCTGCTTTAAATGTGAATGTTGCATGTTTTTAGGCACATGGCCCAGCACTGATGACCGTTAATTATTCAGAGAGAGAGAAAAAGGATCGTTAGGGCCTAACGGTAAATTTCAATCTGTTTTTCTTCTTCTACTGACATAGGTAAGCTGTGACACAGACTAAAAGATTAGTTGTCAAATAATTTGTTAAACATAATGTTGTAGTCTTTTTTTTTTTTATTCTTTGTATTTTTAAAAAATATAGGTAAAAATATATTTGTAAAGTTAATGTTTATATGTATAAATTCAAAGTCAGTATTTGCAGTAGTGGTTATTGTATCAATATATTGTGCATAAATGTTTTCCTGTAACTATCCCTACTATGACCCCTTTAATCATTCATTTAAATTGACTTAATTAATGTAGTTCAATTTAGTTTGTGCAGTTCAATTCAGTTTCATGCTGACAGCAGATTTGGTTTGATAATCACTGAATTAATTGGAGTCAAATTCTTGCACCTTTTAAATGTACAGTGGCAGCTAAACACTATTTAAAGCTGCTTTAATATTTTTTGAAATTATTAGTAAATCATTACTATGCGTTTTCATTTTAGTTTAACATTGCATAGACGTTTTTTCTTTCTTTTTTTTAAACAGGGTCATGAAAAACAGCACTTAACAATTTCATGTCTATTACTGCAATAGGGAATTACTTTACTTTGTAATAATAACTAGAGGCATATGATATAGAGTATGAAGTGCCAAGCCTTTGTTCTTCATTGTTTGCTGTCACATACTCTGTGAATCATTGGCATTATTTCAATTGAACCCTACCCTCGTCTCCTGCTCCTCCCCCAGCTCTATGTCTGTGTCGCGCTACCTCTCTCACTTCCTTTCTCTCCTGCTGTGTGCTGGGTTGCGCATGCTCTCCCTTCGTTCCTCAATACATCCATGATAACGGCAAAAACAAATCCTTGGATAATAAGAATATAATAATAACAATCAAAGATTGCTTTTTAGCCAAGAATCTGTAGAGGTGTGGCATGGATATGCATCTGGGTTCTGTGCAGATAAGTCCTCACGTAAGTCAGATGGGCCTTTTTGTCATTTAGCATGATTCCATATATTTTTTTATTTGTTCGTTTGTTTTAAATCATCATCTGATTATTGCTGCTCATTTTCTTTTCTCCCTTCTGTACGTTGAGCATCTCTGTCTGCCTCCTATTGCTGTGTCATTCCTGCCTTTGCGTTCTGCATGCATCCCTGCCCCCTCCCATACCTTAATGCTGGCTTCTGATGCTGTCTTGTGATGCTTGAGTGGAACCAACCGCATGCTGAATACAATTTAGGGTAAATTACAGGATTTACCCGTGTATGTAACACCAGAATTAATGTTGCTTTAACTAAATCACAGATATAACACTTGGCATGAATACTTGGTTGAAATTGGGTTGAAGAACATGGTGCACCACACTGCTGTGATAGCTGATAGAATTCTTAATAATTAAAGTGAGGGTGCCTTTTCCTGCAGCAAAGCCCTCATTCTAAACAAAACAAAACCAGCTTTTCTATTACTTAACGGTTAACAACAGACATCATCCACATTTCTTTCAAGGTACTTGATTTTGGAGGCAATGATGGAAAGCTACAAAATGCTACTGAAAACATACTATATTTGAAAGATGTAGAGGTCCAGGCCTGAAAGTGAAGCCAATGTGGATACACCTTATACCTGCTATTTTAGCAGAAGGAAGTGGATTGTGTAGAACGCTATACATGGAAAATAGCGCTACTACCCATTTGATTTGTGACCCCAGTAAACACTTTCAGTGGAGCTCAGTGGCTAGATTCATGGCTCTGTCCTTCAGGGTAGGACCATCTTATGATACTTCAGCTTCTCAGTCTCAAACCTTGATTGTCAGATGTGGTTTCAATAGACTAGCTGCAGTTATTTCTTCAAGGCCATGCTTAGCTTACTAGTTTCTCTTGTGTTATTTCCATTAAACTCAAAAGTTTGCAACAGAGGCAGCATAATGATAACAACACACTGACTATCTGTGAGTTGCTAGCTGTATGTTCTGTGGAAGAAATATTGGCTCAAGTTTTAGGATTTCTGCTTTAAAATGGTGTTAGTACCTGACAAGAGCAAGACTGTTGATTTAGAGCTATATGCTAACAAGTGAAATGTTTACATCTTTACCGTTGTACTCAAATGCCAAGGAAAAGAAAATGTTAAGCATCACTGCTTTAGTTACATTATTGTATAACGATAGACTAACTTGGTTGTAGTTTCATATTCAAATCTTTCTCAATTTCACGATTTATTTGCATTTTTATATGTAAACATGGGTTTAAATAATTTGAATAACATCTATTTATGATTTTATTTAGATTTAACACACTATATTGTATACACGATATAGTGTGTGTATACACTATACATTGCCCTTGGTGCTAAACAAATTTCCCCTTGTGGGACAACAAAGTACTGAATTGAATTCAAACTTGTGTTTTTTTTTCTAATCTGTAACCATAACATTATTCTATAAGGCAGAGATCATAGAAATTGATAAAATTAAGAACAAATTTGACAGCTCGGAACTTTTACCCCTTATGTCCTTATGTAAATTGGTCTTATTTATCCTTAGTGACAAAGGAAGATGAATGTCAAGATTTGAACAGGCTCATCTTTTACTATTTTGTTTTTAGGTGTGTCATTTATGTGCCTATTGCATCCCTTAAATGACATCGTTCAGGTTGTTTCCCTAAGACTAGCAGGATCTGGAACTACCTGTTTAAGCAACAGAAAGACACAGAGGATGTTTCTTAGACAGTACTACAAGGCAAGATCATCACAACCAGGGCATTTTACATTAGCAGTCAGGATAAACAGGCGCACAAAAGTGTTTAACCCAGGGTTAAATTGTTTGTCTTGTAGCTTTGTTAAGCTCTTTCACAGAACATCTCAAGCACATTATGGATAAACAGGGTTTTGAAACCTTCATCCATGCCATGGCTCCTCCTCCACCTTATCCTGGACTTTTTAAAAAAAAGTATTTTTTGAGACATTTTTTGAGACTTTGTAATTTGACCAACTAAATGTAATACAAAGTTTTGGCTTATCCAGATAACTTTGTAGTAAAAAAAACAACAACACATTTTTGCACATGTCGAGGAGCGTGTCAGGCTACCTTTCACTGTGTGTTATACTTGTATAACTATGCATGTGACAAATAAAGAACCTTGAACCTTGAATATTATATGTTACCAGCATTAGTGATATACCTCATTTGCCTAAATATATAGACAGACTGGTAAAACACAACTGATATGGTTTCTTCCTTGCAGCAAATAGAAGCAATATTGTCTAGTGAATAAACAAAGCTATCATCATGTTGGAGGAGCTATAAATCCTTTAAAATGACATATTGCAGGATCTGGTATTTATTCAGAATAATGGGTGAATGGAAGAGGAACAATAATTTTTTTCTCACAGAAGACAGTATGACAGTTTACATTTAAAAAGTACTATAAATTATGTCTTTGCCAATCCAAAGTTCTCGCATACGTCTTTCTGTGTTTCTGTTAAGCTGAAAGTGTTATTAGCTGCATAGCTGGTGCTACAGGTTTTCTTACGTCACATTACTAGGTGTGTCACTTTGGCCTTGTAAAGTAAAGCACTGTTGTAGAGCATGTTTTCTGTCGGGTAAATAATGTGTTAGCGTGTGTTCTTCATAAATATGAATCATTTTTAGTGTAGTTTTGTTTATTTTCATGCTTCAGCCTCTGAATATTTGGAAGGCCCAAGTGAGTATGATCTGTGGGTGTTGTGTATAAAGAAAATAATGTATAAGATAATGTTTTACACATTTTTATTTTGATCTTACCTACAGCATTTTTATTTTCCCCCAGGAGCAGTATTTTCTGAGAATGCAAAGGAACAAAGAGAAGAAATCAATGGAAAAGATGGGAGAGTCAAATCAGGTATGATTTTATGTCTTGGCTCAATTAAAAAAAAAAGTATATAGTTGTTGTGAAGCAGATGCATATGTAGTATATAGTTGAAATTCAAGGATGTGTGGAGATGATAATATTCCTTCAGACCTCAGTGAAATAACTGAGAGACGTATTTCTTTGTTTTGCATACTAAATTAAAATGACAAAAACTGTCTGTGTGTGTCTCTGTGCGTGTGATGGTTACACTGTTTTCTGGTTTAGTGTAAGAGGAAACTGAGGGTGTGTGTGGCAACATGCAACAGAGCAGATTATTCCAAGCTGGCCCCCATCATGTCTGGGATCAAATCCCACCCAGAAGACTTTGAACTGGAAGTTGTGGTGCTTGGTTCACATCTCATTGATGACTACGGGTAAGACGACCCAACTTTTTTCCTTTGCAAATGCCACTTTTTCTTTTCTTTTTCACTTGTGGACCTTCAGAAGATGCTCACAAAATAGCCAACAACATTTTGTTTGCTCGGTGACCTGTAAACCACCAGTGCATCCAAACCACATAACTGATTTACTAGGAGTAAAATTACATAGCAACTCATGCGGTTTGGTTGCTGAGGAAAAGATTACAGTTGTGGAGTGACGGCAAAAAAACATTGATATCAATAGTGAGTTTGAGATTTGAGAGATTTGTGATATTTATCCAGTTTTGGTGTCTAACGGATGGGATTCGAACATTTGTAAAGGAGTCAAACAACTGCACAGACAGTATAACAATGGTCTGCATGTTTTAAGCAAGACCGAGTATATAAGCCTAGAATATTCATAGAGACATGTCATATTTTCCATACTCACTCAATATTTGTGTGCAAAAGATAACTCCGATAACTTGGTCAGCATTTAAAATTTGAATCTCACATTGCCAAGTTCCAAAAATAAGCTTCCAGTCTTTTTTTCTTTCTTTCTTGCATCTCAAAAACATTGCAAAAATGAAACCTTTTGTTGCCATCCCATGATTTGGAACTTTCAGTATACATTGTGCTGTTTGCAACTTACCGAAATGTTTTGTTTTTGCAGGAACACTTTTCGGATGATTGAGCAGGACGACTTTGACATTGGCTCGAAGCTCCACACTATTGTGAGAGGAGAGGACGAGGCTGCCATGGTGGAAAGTGTTGGGCTGGCACTTGTAAAACTCCCTGATGTTATACAGAGACTGAAACCTGACATCCTGGTCGTACACGGTGATCGTTTCGATGCTCTCGCTTTGGCTACTGCTGCAGCATTAATGAATATTAGAATACTTCACCTGGAGGGAGGAGAGGTGAGGAAACCCAGTTGAACAGTTTCTCCTTCATTAGAGGCAATTACATTTCTTGAAAGCAGCACACAATGAAAAGAAAATGAAAATATGGGGGCAATATTGCATCATAAGTACTTAGATTTTTTTATGCATTCTGCCAGTGCAGAATCTTTTCTTCTTTTTGTTTTACCCCTCAGCTGTAAAAGGCTGATGGGCTGGGCGGGTGGACAGCTTGGACACCCAACTATGTCATAACAGTATCTCAAAAGTTGTCACCTAGAGTTTTCTAATTCATACAATAGGTGCATCTTCAAAAACATGCCAGAGGAGTTTGAATTTTGGTGACCTTGACCTTGAGATCAAGTTCAGAGGTCAGGTTTTCTGAAAATCTTGTGATAACAAAAGAAGGGAGTCACCTAGAATTTAAAACATAGGGGACACTAGCTACTGGAGGATGGGGGTGGTTACATCAGTATTATTATTATTTTTTAACTCTATCCTGTGCTGCTTGTTCCAGGTTAGTGGTACAATTGATGACTCAATCCGCCATGCTATCAGTAAACTGGCCCATTACCACGCCTGCTGCACACGGATGGCAGAGCAGCACCTCATAGCTATGTGTGAGGACCACTCTCGTATCCTCCTTGCTGGCTGCCCTTCATATGACAAGCTGCTATTGTCTCATCACAGAGAGGACTACATGGATATCATCAAAAGCTGGTTGGGTATGCAGAAATATATTCACAGGACAAAATTATTTAATGAGAAATAAGTCTACGTTTGTATTTTATGTGATATTTGCATCTTGCAGATGACAAAGTCCAGGAAGGTGACTATATTGTAGCATTGCAGCACCCGGTCACGACGAACATCCAGCACTCTATTAAAATCTATGGGCTGATGCTGGATGCGTTGATTTCCTTCAACAAGAAGACTCTCATCCTCTTTCCCAACATTGATGCCGGTTAGCTCCACCTGTGGTTACTGTTTTTAAAGTCCTCTTTTCAATAAGGTTTGGACACTCAAACAAAAGTTGAGAAAAATAACATAAGCATTTCTCCTATAAACAGGAAGTAAGGAGATGGTACGTGTTATGCGAAGAAAGGGGATTGAGCAACACCCAAACTTCCGAGCAGTGAAGCACATTCCTTTTGAGCAGTTCATCCAGCTTGTGTCACATGCTGGCTGCATGATTGGAAACAGCAGCTGCGGGGTACGAGAGGCTGGGGCCTTTGGCACACCTGTCATTAACCTGGGAACAAGACAAACAGGCAGAGAAACAGGTAGGTGTAACAAGAATGTCAATTGCCCTGAGCTTATCTCATACAAAGCTTCACAGGAGCTAAACAAAGGCGCAACGTTTTCTTCTTCTTCTTTTTTTTTTTTAAGTCATGCAATATCAAGAGGAAAAGGTGAAAAAAAGTTACAGCGGGAATGATTATCCCATCATGAACTTTCTCATACTATTCCCATAATATCCGCTATCAATCCCATCTCCAGGAGACAAACACCCAGCACTATTAGTAGACAGTCAGGTCATCATAGTCCAAAAGACGTTTTATTTATTTTTTTAGTATATGTTAATGATTGAGTAATATAATGTCAGTATGTGTGGTATAGCTGGAAAGAATCATTTACTGGGACATGAATTAATTGTCCTTGAACATTTAAAGGATTGAGGCTGCTGGAAGACAAAATAGTACAAAAACATCAAGGTTATTTTCCTCAACCTACCAAGCTGTATTGTTCTGCTAAATCTGTCTCAGGTTGTTTTTCTTATTAACTTGAGGACATTTTTTTTTCTCCCAGGTGAAAATGTTTTACATGTCAGAGATGCCGACACTCACAATAAAATCTACCATGCTCTGGAGCTGCAGTTTGGAAAGAGATACCCCTGGTATGGCCAGTGTGCAATCTTCATTTGTCCCCTGGGTGTTTGATCAAATTTTTAACTGTGTATTTTCATTTGCCAAGCCTTCTTTCAATGAAGGAACTGCTGTATATTTTCAGTAACTTTACTTACAGTGCCAGTTAAAGTCCTGTTGAACAGGATTTCAAAAATATGTTGGAAATTAGTCTGTCATTATCAGTTTGTCACATTCAAGTTGTGTGACCTGTTTTTCCTCTGCCAGCCAGTACTTACTTTTTGCATATCTATCAAATGAGTCAGTTGATGAATTGTCTTTGTTAAAGCCCTTTAAGATATTAGAAGTAGCAGGAAATGGCAGGATGTATATGATTATTGTGTGCAGTCTTAGAAAGAAGAAAACTGTGTTACTTTACCAAACTGTTCGTCTATAAGGCAGATTTTATCCAAATTATTTAAAAAAAAAAAGGGGTTATGGCAGAGTCACTGTCTGTGACATAATTAAAAAAAAAGGTTTGAGAATCAGGAGAAGGTAATAATGTAACAATGGGTTACACTGAACTGTATTTGGAGTCAAAACAAAATTTTAAAAAATGTTTATATAAGCAAATATGTTTGTTTGTTTGTTTGTTTGTTTAAATTAGTTCTAAGATTTATGGTGATGGCAACGCAGTGCCTCGTATTCTCAAGTTTCTCCGTTCTATTGACCTGGACGAGCCTCTCCAAAAGACCTTCTGCTTCCCTCCTGTGAAAGATCCGATTTCTCAGGACATTGATCATATCCTAGAGACACAAAGTGCTTTGGCCGTCGACCTGGGAGGGACCAACCTCAGAGTGGCCATTGTCTGCATGAGGGTAGGCTGGATGAACACTAAACTTTAAATGTTTTTTTAAATGTTTCTTCATTTTCACTTTCAAAAGCTTTTGTCTGTTCTGCTGTTTTGTTTTTTAAACTTTTCCAGGGCACCATAGTGAAGAAATACAGCCAGCCCAATCCAAAGACTTTCGAGGCCAGAATGGAGCTCATATTAAAGATGTGCAATGATGCCATGCGGGATGCTGTGGGCCTTAACTGTAGAATACTTGGTGTCGGTATGAAAACACACTAATACTAAAACACATTTACACATAGGAAAAAAACCCAGCACAACAATTTCAGATTTATTTCTGCTCTTTAGGAGTGTCCACTGGTGGGCGTGTAAACCCCCAAGATGGTGTGGTCCTTCACTCCACAAAGCTGATTCAGGAGTGGTCTTCTGTGGACCTAAGAACGCCCATATCAGATGCTTTACACCTACCCGTCTGGGTTGACAATGATGGCAACTGTGCTGCACTGGCAGAGAGGAAGTTTGGTCACGGCAAAGGAGTGGAGAACTTTGTCACAGTCATCACAGGAACAGGTGAGAAGTTTTTGTTTTTTAAAGTTTTTCAGATGAGGATCTTCATCTATTTGCTTGATAACTAGTGGTGCAGCGGATCACGGTTGATCCGTAATCCGAACCGATCCCACTCCACGGTTCGGCACGCACGTGATCCGAAGATTCGAAAAAGAAGAAAAAAAAAAGTATATGTATGGTGTGCGTGGTGGGTCTGTCAAGCACTAGTTATGGCCAGCGTTAGCAGTCCAAGTGGAGGAGCAGAGGAGTTTGCGGTATTTAAGCAGCCCTTTGCTGCCCAGTCCGACCGGGCTAAAGCTATTACAAAAGCTATTGGGGTGTTTAGCTGCAGACGGGAGGCCGTATTCCGTTGTGCAAAACAAGGGGTTTAAACTATGATGAACGTGCTTGAGCCACGCTATGATATCCCGTTCGCGTCCACTTTAGTGGCAAGATCGTTCCAAGCATGTATGAGCAGGAAAAGATTTAAGTTATGGCTGAACTGTCCCAGGCATCTTCTGTTGCCCTAACTACTACAAATGGGTGGACCTCCAGGGCAACGGAAAGCAACGTGACAGCTCATTATATCACAGCGGAGTGCGATATAATGAGTGGTGTGTATTATTGTAGGGTCTACCTTACAATATAAAGCGCCTTGAGCCGACTGTTGCTGTGATGTGGCGCTTTATAAATAAAATTGAATTGAATTGAGTGGTAGATACAAAGCCCTATGCTGCCCTATATTGTACCATTTTTTTTTTTTTAATAATTGCGTGGAATGAGTCTTGAGGTGAATGTTTTTAACAGGCAAAAAAATACTTCAATAATTAAATGTTAAATTTTTGTCTATTTTCTTTTTTTGCTGATCCGAAAATTGATCCGATCCGTGACTTAAAACCGTGACCCGATCCGAACCGTGAGATTTTTGATCCGTTGCACCACTAATGATAACTGTGAGACCTGTATGAATTCAAACAAACTACGATGATGATTTTTACAGCTGAAATAATATTTACTGCCTTATTCTTTTTGTAAATTACATCGTCTGGTTATTTAAGTCTCAGGAAGTAAAAAATATTTTGACTCTGTGTGCAGGTATTGGAGGAGGAATTATCCATCACAATGAGTTGGTCCATGGTAGTACCTTCTGTGCTGCTGAGCTGGGTCACATCATGGTTTCCCTGGAAGGCCCAGAGTGTATGTGTGGCAGCCGTGGCTGTATAGAGGCCTATGCATCTGGGATGGCCCTTCAAAGAGAGGCCAAAAAACTGCATGATGGTGAGAGATTTGTTTTGTTTTTGTTTTTTGTTTTTTTTGTTTTTGAATAGTGGATATTGGCTAAGCGCTTACCAACACTTGGCTTTAGAAACCTTTGAAAATGTAAAAATTGAAATCTCTCCACAAAAACATAAACACAAAATAAATCTTTATCCAGCAGCTAATCTTTTACAAGTTTTCTAACGATACCAGAGCAACAGAAAGTGCAACTAAATTTTACACCATCAACTTTTTTTTTTTTAATAGAGCATTGGCAGGATCGCCTCTAACGAAATGAAAATACTTTGTCAGTGTCGTCAGGAGCAGGGTTCATATCCATGTTGCTTGTATGCTGCTGTCATGATGACAGACTATCCAAGAGTAGGGATGGGTATCGTTTAGGTTTTATCCGATACCGGTGCCAAATCGGTACTTTTGAAACGGTGCCGGTGCTCAAACGGTGCTCAAACCGGTGCTTAAAGAATGGAGAACAGAAAATTGGTCCAAAAACCTCTCATGTTTAGCTGGTTTTTTGTAAAAAGATAACAATGTCAGCCTTTTCTGCAGCTATGGGGCATATATGGTATCACTCTTGGCTGGAAGCAGTGCTTAAACAATGGAAAAAACACAAACTTTGTCCAAAAACCTCTCATGTTTAACTATTTTCCACTTTTTCTTTGGTCATTTTAGCCTTTTTGGCCAGGGTGAAGGGAGTATCTGCCATCAAACAAGAAGACAGCCGCATGTAGCTATGATGATGTTTGCTAGTTCACCTTACATGCATTAATGTAATAACGTGGTTAGCCTACTCAAAGCCTACTATCCTCGCAAAGGTAAAATGATTGGCTAGAAGTGTATCACAGCTCAGGAAAAAAAAGCACCGAAATAAAGCACCGAAATGTGCGCTGCTTTTCTGTCTGGTTACTACCGTTTATGTCAGAACCCACCGGTACCCATCCCTACCCAAGAGTGTGAATGTATTGACACTAAGTGGTAGCAGCAGCAATCAGTATTATAGTGCAATAGTACTGAAACAGCATAAGTTCAATGTAAGCACAGAAGTAGCCTAAGTAGTGTTTACCCAGGAAATTTTAAGCAGATGCTAACACATGGCTCCTCCTTTGAGTGATAGAGATTTAACCTGCATTGATAGATGGAGTGGTCAACCTTTTATCCCCAATCATGTTTCTGACCTGTTGCCAGTTAATATTAGTATAATTAGTTCCCAACTTTTGAGATGTGTTGCTGGCATCAAATTCAAAATGAGCAAATATTTTTCATTAAATAGTAAAGTGACTCTGTTAAAATGTTTGATACGATTTTATATTTTCTGTTTTGAGTAAAATGTGGGTTTATGGGTTTGGGAAAGTGTTGTATTCTGTTTTTATTTACATTTTACACAGAAGGCCGGGGTGGGTTTTTTTGTTTGTTTGTTTGTTTTTAAATTGGGGCATGTATTTTCTTGATGGGGTAGAGAAAATTGTACCTCAACTCTTATGGTTTTATGTTGTATTCTATAATCTTTTTAAACAAATATATATTTATTGAGTTTTTGTTTAGCAACTCAGTCATCCATCACATGATAATCTGGTAAACAGTGAGATTGGTATTATTTAGATAAAACTGTATCCTGCAATGCTAGTTCCTGTTTCTTAAGCTGTAAAGTCAGTTTAAATCCAGCACAGGAATGCACGACGTCAGGAAGTAATTAAGCATAACACTTCTTGTTGTATGTCTCAAGTGGCTTCATTCCATTTATCATTATCCATGTGTTTTTTTTTGTTTGTGTGTTTGTTTTTTACAGAGGATCTGTTGAAGGTGGAGGGGATGGATATGAAACTCTCAGAGCCAATCACTGCTGCACATCTTATCAGTGCAGCCAAAATGGGAAACTCCAAAGCCGACGCTGTTCTGACCAAGGGTTAGTTCACAAAGGACACAGAGAAAATAGTAGAGAATAGTAGGTTCACCTAGCTTGAAAATGGGGTTGGCAATATTTCTACCTCAGCAGTGGTCTAAATTAGAGATGGCACGATACCACTTTTTTATGTCTGATACCGATATCATAAATTTGGATATCTGCCGATACCGATATGAATCCGATATAGTGTTTTTTAATCAATAAAACTCTTTTTTTTAAATATCTTGCTGCATTTTGTATAAGTTCATACTCAAGTTTAAATAAACAACAACACTAAAGCTATTCTGTTATACCTGTATGTAAAAAAATACAC
Organism: Haplochromis burtoni; assembly: GCF_018398535.1. Classification (NCBI taxonomy): domain Eukaryota; kingdom Metazoa; phylum Chordata; class Actinopteri; order Cichliformes; family Cichlidae; genus Haplochromis; species Haplochromis burtoni. The sequence continues at coordinate 443,165 of NW_024582770.1, forward strand.
TGCACCCAAAATATTTCATAGTTCAGTAATACTGATCAATCTAATAAACTTAATCCTTCCTATTCTGGTATTTTAAAGAGTACTTAGCAGAAATATTAAGCAACCTAACTAACAGGGTTGCAAACTCCCAGCAAAAATTTATTTTTAATTTGATGCAGGTTGGAAAAAAATGCACAGAAATAAATTATTTTTCAAGAATAATTAAATAGATTCAACATCTTCCTTCAACAGAATTGCAGACTGCACAGATGGTATCTTCCCAAAGGAAAAAGCACTATAGCTTACTAGGGTATATTAGACTTAACAGTTACTATATACAGTAATGGACATCTTACATCAGATTAAAACTTTTGGGTGTAAGATTCAGATAATTATTTATTAAAAGCTAGTCATTTTAAATGAGAATAAGAAAGAAAAGTATGTCTTTGTGCCCCCTTTTCCCTGTGAATGCCATATAGAGATTGACAGACCACGTGACTTTCGCGCATTGCATGCCGGGAACTCGTGGCAAAACAATCCAAGTACCGCATCAAATGCAAGCATTTGCAGCACCGCAAAACGTTAATTTTCCAGTTCCAATAAATTCTTGCTTTTTCTTTGCCCCCCAAAAAAGGAATGTACAAAACGAAGGAGAACAATGTCGGTCCGTACAAAGACGGACTTGATGAAAAGTCAAAGAAAAGATACGAGGAAAAAAATCAAAGGAGTGAAAGGGTCAGACCCGTACGAGCACACAGAGTGGACAAAAGACGTTAGCATGCTGCCCAACTTTCACCACACTCAGATTTATAATTATACGCTTCTTGGAGTGAGTGCATACGCTCATGAAGTTTTTAGTAACTTCCGGTCACTGCAACAAGCCCAGGTACAGTTTACCGACGGATGGGTGCAGGACCTTGAAATGCACTGTGTAGAACGAAAGACCATCGTACCTATCATAAGTTTACCAGTCTCACAAATCGTCGTCATAAATACACATTCGTTAACCGTTTATTAATAGGACCTTTGAGCTCAACGGTAATTAATTAGTAGTGGAAATAATTTCTGGTAGCATCACAGAAATGTAGCAGTGACAATAATATTGTATGCTGTAATCGCACTGGGCAACTGGTGATACAAAAAAACTGTTTTATCCTGTGAATAAAAGTATATGTTTTTGTCAATGTACCATAATAACAGAAGCGAAACGCAATATTGTGTCAGGACAATTCACTATTTATGCACAATAAATAAAGGAGCATAGTGCAACAATTTCTGTTCAGCGCCAGACTTGCTTGTAACCTATATCACCAATTATGTTAAGAAAAATGACGCATTAACTACAACAGCAGACTGACCTTCGTGTAAATGCTTGGAGCAGACTAACCTGTGAGCTGGAGTGTTCTGGGACGTTATATTTTGTCTTTGAATGGCTGCAATCCAGGCCATCCGTCGCGTCTTTGTTACTTCAGGAAACATGGCTTGAACAATTTCTCTTCAACGACGTAATCCGATAACAACCGATCTCTTTACCCGTCGGCTTCCCGTGGCTGTCATGCGACCGGCTATTGCAGTTAATAATACAACAGCTTCTTGACATTTTTGTGTTTCATTTTATCGCTGTATAACTGATTTCAATTGAAAGCCTGCGTGCGCTAGTACCTCTTGCCACGAGTTCCCAGAATTCTTTGCGGTTCTACCCGTGAATGACGTCACATTTTCAATCTCTATAGGCCCCCCTGGCTAAACTTTGCTAGATCCGCCCCTGCACAGTTACCAGCCGTCAGCTACGTAGAAAAAGATCCTGGTCTAGAAAGTAATATTAAATAAATTCTAACAGCAGCTTATCAAGCTTAAACGTGCTGCTGTTGTTCAGCCACTGGTTTCCTCTACAAATACACACAGCCGCTCTATCATGTGAGCACACTGCTCCAACGTGCTACGGTTATGGGCCGAGTTACGCCATGTCGCAAGTTTTGTGAGGTGTTTTTTTTGAGTAGGAGTTCTTCTGTGGGGTTAACACAGCCGTGTGTTACCGTTTATAACACACCCCTTTTGTTATATGAAAGAAATCTCAAAACCTGGCATACACGTGGAAACGGATGGAAATAGGCAGCCTGTTATTTAGATTATGTGGTAATGTTTTAAAAGATATATTTAAAAAAAGATAAAATATAACTTCCTTATGTGTTCTTACCCTTTTTAGCCGCCACTGCACTGGGTGTGGGCATCATCAACATCCTCCACATAGTCAACCCTTCACAGGTGATTCTGTCTGGAGTCTTGGCCTCTTACTACCAGGCGCCAGTGCAGCATGTCATCTCGCAGAGAGCGCTCTTCTCTGTCCAAAACATCAAGGTTGTAACATCAGACTTGGAAGAACCAGCTTTACTTGGAGCAGCCAGCATGGTGTTAGACTATGCAACCAGAAGAATATATTAAAGAACAAAATCATTAAAACCTGCAAGGCAGTTTTGTCCCTGTGGTCTAACAAACATACAAGTACAGTTATTATTTTCCAAAGTTGAAGTCTGTTAGTCGGATTAAAATCCGGAAACACATGTGAAGTGGGAGTGGATCTAGTGCATGGGCCAGAAATCCTAATTCTCTTTTGTACAGTGCCTATAGTATCGAGGTTGAATTAATCTCCAAAACTTATCTGTACAAGCTAGAACCTTCCTTCTGTGCTTGTGGTGTGGATGGATGGAATAGTCTATTTATAGAAACCTTGTGACCAAATTATAGCTGAATCTTGCTTCTGTTGCTTTCTTTCTATTGTAACTTTAGTTTTCTATCAATTTTGTGCAGATGTTGCATTTCCAATTGTATGGAACATACACAATTTACATTTTTAGTTTTTTGTGTGTGTTGTTGTTGTTGTTGTTCTTCTTCTTCTTTTTTATGAATGAAATAATCTAAAATGGTATTAAGTAACTTTAAATATACACCAATCTGTCACAACATTAAAACTACAACTCACTTACATGAAGAATACCCAACAATGTGGTAGTAGTCCCCAACAGCAGCACCAGCCTTGCCTTACTATAAAGATTCAACCCACAAGACCTTTGCCCCATTTAGAGGACAAGTGGGACATGCAGAGTACTAGGCAGGTGGTTTTAATGTTGTCGGTGTTTGGTGTATAATAAACATGATTAAAACTGCTTTGGATCTATGGATGCTATAGTATGATAAGAGGTTGGGGGGGTTGTTTGTTTGTTTGTTTTGTTTAAGTTTTTCCCAGGCTTGTTATGAAGATGTTATTCTTCTGAAGATGTACAACATGGTTTTTATGTACACCTTTATACTGCATTGCACAATACATGCTATTTGTAAGTTTTAAATACATTTCTGTGGATGTTTGTTTAATATTCATCGAGAAAATAAGTTTTAGACAATTGTAAGAAAAAGACTGAAGTTAATTAAGTATTTATTATTCAACTTTTTAGTTAGTGTCCAAAGAAAAATTGAAACTGCATAGCAGTTCAAACATTTTTTCTTTGCATCTTTGAACTGTTACAGTGAGTATACATCTAAGGTGTCATTTGACCAGATTAAAATATTTACTGTTTAGAAGGCAAAACACCTATTTAATCAATTTTTTCTTTCTTTTTTTAAATTAGTTTTCAAATTTTGATGTCTTCAGTTTTGTTTTAAAACTTATCAATGTTTAATTTATGTATTAAACATGCATTGAGGTCTTTATGAGGTTTTCACCTGAAATGCTTTTCCAGTGGACCTGAAGGAATTCCTACAAATGTTGAGCACTCGATAGTGGCTCCTCTCCTATCTGTTGACCAGATCAGTTTTAATATTAACGAACAAACACTGAACACTTTACGCCGATTCATCTGCTTGTTAACGCAAATCTCTAATCACGTCACAAAGCTCAGAACTTCTTAAACTTGCTTCATGAACACGCCAGTGTAGTCAAAAAAAACCCTCCAAAGTCACCAGATCTCAATCCAACGCAGCACCTTTGGGATGTGGTGGAAGGGGAAGACTGGCTTCATGGATGTCTAGCTGACAAATCTGCAGCAACTGTGTGTGGCTATCAACATGGGCCAAGATGTTTATTTTATCTTGTTGAATCTGTGCTAGCAACAGTTAAGCCAGTTTTGAATCTAAAAGGCTGTTGATATTTGTGTAATAAAGAACTTTTAATTACCACCGTTTGCAAGTTTCACTGCCGAGAATATGAGGCTGTTTTTTTACACCTTTGTTCTTTTTGCTCATTGATGAAATCAATAACTGAAAAAGCAAGAATTAATAAGTCAAAAAAAAGCCAATGGTGATAACTTCTAACAAGTTAGGTCTACGTCCAATGACAAATATAAAGATGAATTGCACTAAAAATGTATGCAAAATTCTGCCAGGCAGTTGTTGAAAGAAAGTGCATCTTGTAGTAGAGTGTAAGTCTATGAAAAAAAATCAAGCTATCAATTTTCATCTCATTTATGATCCCTTTCAAAGCCACCAGACCTCAAAAATAAGTCTTCCTACCCTGACCCCCTACTGGCCGCAGTGAAAGGCTACTGCCACCAGATTTTTAACTGTTAGATGGTGATTTCTAACTGTTAAAAGGGAGTTTTTTTCTTTCCACTGTTGCTAGTACTTGTTGTTGGGGTGGAATCCCCAAGAAAGATCTGCCGACTTCAAAGGACAGAAGAAATGTGTCTTATCAGACATTGGTGATCCAAGCACACTGACATAAAGGCTCTTAAAGGCTCTTAGCATGCCTTGTGTTGTGTGGGTGTTTTCGGTGTATTCTGACTCTGTTGAATTCAGCTGCCAGACATTTTTCAGTGTCCACCTGTCCCCAATCAGCTGCCCAACAATATAAATGCTGGCTAGGAGCTACTTGGTTAGTTAGTGTGTGAACTGGCCTTGAAAGTGGAGAGGTGTTCAGGTGTCCTTTGTGCATCTGTCCTTGAGACTAGTGTTAGCTGGGTGTCAGTTTGGGTTTGCTGAGGTATTTTTCGTTGCTGCTATAGTAGTGTAGGCTTCTCTTTGTGTTGGGTCTTTATTTATATATATATTATATATATTATATATAATATAATATAATAATATATATATATATATATAAATATATAAATATATATATATATATATATATATATATATATATAACTCTTTTGTTATATCAATACTACCCTGTTTTTGCTATGTTTTAATTGGTTGTAATATTGCTCACCCTCCCCCCCCCCCCCCCCCTTCCCCCCTTTCCTGGCCCTTGACGGGGATAGACCAAAAGCCATTTTGGTTTCTTCTGGTTTGACTCACATTCTGAGAAAAGGGGCAATGATCAGTGAGAAGCTGTAAAGCATCATGCCAAGAAAGACCACTGCAAATTTAATTTTTGTTTTGAAAGTGTTAAAGAAGGCACATACAGAAGGTTCAATGTATTTTTTGTGGATCTAACGGTAAATGGATTGTCTCTCATACAGTCCTTTTCTACTCCAGTGATGCACTCAAAGTGCTGTATAGAACATGCTTCATTCACCCATTCACACAAGTGCTTTTTTTTCTATGCCCAAGTGCTTCCTAACATTTGTACACAATCAAACACTACTGAATCAAAGCATTGCAGAGCAAATTGGGGTTCAGTATCTTTCCCAAGGATACTTTGGCATGCAGGCTGGAGCAGCTGGGAACCACCAAATAGTGGATGGCCACCCTGTGTTCTTTAGAACACAAATGATAGGGTGCCAAAAGAGGAGTTGTGGTACTACATAAGGAAGTCAAGAGTGACAGAGAAGTATGTGAGGCTGGTGCAGGACATGTTTGTGGACAGAGAGACACTGGAGGGGTGTGTGGTAGGGGTGACAGATGGGGTCATTTCTGAGCCCCTTCTTGTTTGCAATTGTGATATACAGGTTGACAGATAAGGTCAAACGATGATGGCTTCAGCATATTGGACAGAGGAGGCATGAGTCTTAGTGGACTATGTTTCTAGACAACATTGTAATCTTAAGGGAGCAAGTGGAAGAGAGCCTGGAAAGAAGTGGAATGAAAAACAATTACATTTGCACAAATAAAAGGGGGATCTAAAGGTGTATGAGTTCAAATACCTTGGGTCAACCATCCAAAGCAATGGACAATGGGCAAGAGAGGTGAAGAAGAGAGTACAGCCAGGGTGACGTGGATGGGCACAAGTGTCAGGGGAGCAGTAGTGAAAGAGAAGGTTCAAGGTTCTTTATTATTTGTCACATGCATAGTTATACAAGTATAACACACAGTGAAATGTAGCCTGACACGCTCCTCGACATGTGCAAAAAATTGGGGGGGGGGGGGGGGGGTAGAGGAAGAACATTTTATATATATATATATATATATATATATATATAGTATATACACTGGGTGAATGTGCAGTAGTAGCAAGAGAAGTAGTAGAGAAAGTCTAAATAGTAGTCAGACCTGCTTTGATGTACTGTTTGGTGAAGGTGGCATTAGCAAAAAGACAGGGGTGGAGCCTGTAGAATTCCAGTGGCTAAGATTTTCATCATGAGTGACTAGGATGGACAAGATTTACAAAGAGTACATCAAAAGGGCAGCTCAGGTTGAGGAGTTGGAAGACGAGGCTGAGTCTGGGTTGGACGTATGGAGGGATAGTGGATACGCTGAGCAAAAGATGTTAAATATAGAGCTGCCAGTCATGAGAAAAAAGGAAGACCTCAGAGGAGGTGCATGGATGTAGCGAACAAAGACATGCAAGGGGTTGGTGTGACAGAAGAAGATGAAAGAGATGAGCTGCTGTGGCAACCCCTAAATGGAGAAGCTAGATGATCTGCTGCACTACAGGTCATGTGGTTCACGACTCTGTTGCCTTCTTTCTGGAACCAAGCAGCACGGTTTCTCCCACTAAACACAAACTGGATTAGATTGCCTTGTAGTAAATAAATTGCCCATTGTTTTACTATTCAATTCCATCATCGCATTCATGCTTTGTAGTTGTAGCAGTTAATTTTTGTGAATGTGCTTGAAGAGGCTTCCTGTCTAAAATAATGATGGACTTTTTAAAAAAATCTTCACTTAGTTTAGCAAATACTTCCATAATGTAGATTGCAACAGTAGTTAAATAGGGGTGTTTGGGGCATACCAGCTTGTAGTCACAAACATAACTGACTGTCTTAAATGTATTGTTTAAGAGATTGCGACTATTGTGCAAAGCTATCACCTGTGAAACTGTGAGTTTAGCTCAGGGGTAGGCAACTCTAGGCCTCGAGTGCCGGTGTCCTGCAGGTTTTAGATCTCACCCTGGGTTAACACACCTGAATCAAATGATTAGTTCATTTCCAGGCCTCTGGAGAACTTAAAGAAAGGAGGAGTCATTTAGCCCTTTAAATCAGCTGTGATGGATCATGGACACATCTAAAACCTCCAGGACACCGGCACTCGAGGCCTGGAGTTGCCTAGCTGATACAGTAAATTGCAGCATAATATTAATTTAGGTAAAAGCATTGTAAAGGGCGATTTTTCATGGAGAAGTCATGGCGATGATAATATAGTCTTTTGTCAGTAAAATAATTCATATTTCAGTAGTGTGCAGTTCACTCAGCATATGTATTAGTAATTCAAATCAGTTGTGGTGGAGTTTTTGAACTTCTTTGAATGTTATCTTTCAATTACTATAAAAATAAACAAACTAGTAGTTTAGGTCTTCCCTTAGTAACTCCGATAGTATTCCTGTTTTAAAACAGCAGTTGCACCCAGCTATATAACCTGAGTCAGGTGAACGCTTGCCACCTGAGCCCTTTGATACTGTCAGAACTGTAAATAATTAACCAGCGCGGAATTATACTGGGGCGGGACACAACTGCTGCCAGGGTTATGAAGAGGAAGCTGGAAAACTTTTTGACAGAAGACGACAGAAGTCTTAGTCCTAAGACTAAAATAACTGGAATAACGGTCTGTGATCGAATAAGACAGTTCAAGACAATTTTCCAATATAAGGGTTAAGCAATATCAGGGAGTTAAATCAATAACAGGCCTTGTAAAGTTAGAGGGTAAACGAAAAACCTGAGGAAATAAAACAGAAAAAAATGCTGAATTTTAATTTTATTTTTCTTATCTGACGAATTCCCAATCATGGCTATGCAAACAGTTGTGTGTTAAACGTGCAGCAGATTTAAAAAAAAAAAATACTGCAGATTTTTCTCTATTTCTGACAGCAGCACCCAGCAGGTCATGGGATCCGCATGAAACGCTTTCAAATATTTGATTGGTCCCGTTATGAGAAAGTTGTTACATGATTGGCCATGACTACTGCCAGTAATCCATTCTTGCTTGTGATTGGTTACTCTGCTGTTTCCGCTACGCCAGCTTTTACCGTTTTCCCCTTTCGTCCTTCTTCCTGCTGGTCTAATCGGTTTCAGTGGTGCTACACCTGCTCGTTGTTTCACACTTTTATCCCTCTATCACTACAGACAACATGGACGATTTTGACATGCTGAACGCGCCCAGTGCTGGAAACGGTGTCGGCTCGGAGGAGGACCCCGCTGCCGCTTTCCTGGCCCAGCAGGAAAGCGAAATTGCGGGCATTGAAAACGACGAAGGCTTCAGCATCTTGGACAGTGGAGATGTCCCCTCTTCGCTAGGAGACACTAACGGTGCGTGGCTGTTATCCTCAAGCGAAGAAAATGTCGCTGTATGTTATCTGTTTGGCGTCATTAGTGATAGAGGATTTTGTGTACGTGTAACTAAACGTTCAACATGCGGTGAATCTAGACGCTATTTTGGCCCTGAATGGACACTAAAGCTAAGGCTAACTGAGCTAGCAGATTAGCCAAGTGGACATGGTTAGCGTTGATATTAACCTGTGTAAGATTACTTTGAACTCACAAGGAACACGTACAGGTGAAACTTGAAGTCCTTTATTAATACATGCTATTTTATGCTGAAATAAGCTACTGCTGCTGGCACTGCCACTCATTGCTTTCCAATTAACTTGATTGCTTGCGGCTACATTTACAGCAGTTTGTGTCAGCCACTTAGGAAATGGGCACAGCTTAACAACCTTTGTTCATGACTTACTCATTTCCTCCAATCTAGCCTCAGTTGTAGGAATTGTTCGTCAGAAATGCTGACATCCATTATTACGAAACAGGAATGCATTTAGCAACAGTAATTGGTGCTCCGTTAGACAAGTTCAAGGCATGGTAAAAATCTCTTTTAGGACATTTAATATTTCAAGATGTTTTGTCATGTTTATGCCTTTATTTGTCTGCTTGATTTCTAACTGTAGTCTCACCTCTACCTGTTTTAGATGGTGCCATCAATGGAGAGCTTCATGGGGTAATGTCATCTGCTCTTTAGTTATCATGTTGGAAATCACCTTGTATTTGTTCCTGTGTTTTGTGTGTATAAGTGCACAAAGGATTAAAATCTTTTAATACAAAAATTATTGTTTGTGTATGCACTAATGTATAGTGTTAAAGGAAGAATAAATAGAGGGATGAAAAGGATGGTCTGTACTAAATGCCTGCACCATAAAGAAGGATTTGGATCTACAAAACAAAAAGATACTCTCAGTGTGTTGAAGTTGCTTCATAGTACAGGGCCCACAGATGCATTGATATACAACAATGAGTGGGGCCTTTTCTGGTACAGACCTATTTGAAATTGGTCAGACTGCAGACTTTCTGCACCATGGCTGCTCATGGATGACCTGCAACCAGTTCAGTGACTCAAAGTAGTGCCTGATGGCAGGCAATTGGCCTTCAGTAAAGATCAAAGGGGGTGATTTTATTTAAAAAAACAAAAAAAAACATTTCACTCTGTACAGCTTACTAGCATCAGTTTAAAAACATGACATTGAAGATTCTCATGTTTGGATTTAAACTTCTTTGCTTCTTGACACATTTCATTTTAGTTATGTTCCTTGATTTCCTGGATAATTGCTGTTTGTTATATAAATATAACAAACAGCAATTATCCTTGAAATTCATTTACTTGAATACTAAGATTTGCTCAAGAGATGTTTATATATCAATTCTGCTGAATTTTCACTGTGCGTCATTGTGGAAAATACTAATTTCCTTTTAACACCGTAACAGTGATTTTTAGTAGCCGAGCTTTTGAATATTTGTCTGTTAGTCACTTCAGCTTCCTTTTCCTTTGCTGTCATTGCAACATTTCTTCCTTTCCTGTCAGTGAGAGAATCTTCTAAGAGTACATGTACGCTATGCGTATTGGGGTGTGGGGGTGGGGAAACCAATTCCACTTTAATGACAACTTTCACATACGGGTTAGAAAAATGAAACGCTGAACATGAAATAGCCAAATCATTGGAAATATTGATAAAACTGTAAACTGTGCTTACCATTTTGCTCCTTTCTCAGGAAAGCAATGGTCCATCAGATGCCTATGCAGCAATTTCTAATGCAGACCGACTGCAGGCTGAACCAGAAAGTCTACGTAAGTGGAGGGAGGAGCAAAGAGAGAGGCTGGAGGAGCTAGGTAAGCACCCAGAAGAACGCTTTATTATAGGGTAGGACAGAACACTGATCTGTGAGATGTGATAAGTAAAGGTGGAGATTTGGGCTGTGCTATATCACATTGTCAACGATAATATTGGTAACAATTTTTACATGATATAAATTATCATGTTGCAATACCGTTGCTATAGCAATGCAAGGGGTTTACTTTGTGAGTGACAGTGTGTGAACCCCAGGCATCTCTGATCGCTAAGCATTAGATCCTTATGACATTTAGTACCTTTTTAATCGCTTTTGAACTAGCCACTTTTGTAACATCAACTTGTCTGGTTGTGTCACTGTATGCAAGTATCATCAGAAATATTATCACAGATTTTTTATTGAAATATTGTTGTATACTAAATAAAAAATAAATAAATAAAAAATAAATAAAAATTTTTTCTGTCTAAATGACCTTCCTTTACTGGATATTCCACATACAGTGTTAACCAATTATTTCTGTCCCTGTTTCCTTTCACATCATTATGTTCATCATCTTTTTGGGGATGTTTATTCTTTTATCAGTCTCTGCTCTTGAGCGTGATTTCTGTATTTTTGCATTTCCTTCTGCAGATGCGAACTCTCGCCAGCAGGAGACGGAATGGAAGGAGAAGGCCAAGGTGGAGCTGGAGGAATGGCATGCCAGGCAGAATGAGCAGCTGGAGAAAACCAAAACCAATAACAGGTACTGTAGTCCTGGACGCATAGAAACAGGATGGAAGATCAATAAAAATGAAAGAAGACTGTGGGGATATGTGAGTTATCCCGGCTTAAAAAGAATGTAGATCTGTCAGTTGTGGCAGGGGAAGAAATGATGGCCATCCGGTCACTCAACTTCTGTATCCTTGAGTAAGTTTACAACTAATTACTGAAATTTGTATCCATATGTTGTTTTTTCAGGAAGAATCGGAATAACCTATCCTTGAATTTCAAGAAACGCAGTATGCTGGTCTCCCCATTTGTGTGTGGCATCAGTTTTTGTTTCAGTTGTCTACAGATTCATATTTTAAAGAAAATCCATTCTCTCTAAGGGGAAATCTCATGTGGCTTTTCACCACCTTTTTAGTTAAAATGCTATTTGACCTCCACTTATTCTTCACACTAAAAGGCGCACTTAAAATCCTTTAATTTTCTCAAAAATCGACAGTGCGCCTTATAATCTGGGGCGATTTATGTATGAAAATGGACCCATTCATCGACAGTACACCTTATGGTCCAAAAAATACAGTGGAACCCCGGCTTACAAAGACCCCATTTATGAAGGCACTTAACTGCAATATTTCTGCCCGTGGTACAGCAAAATGCCCGCGTAACGAAATCCGCTGGCTGAGCCCAGAATGCTCACAATGCCTTCCAAATCATGTGAAACTCCTTGGCTTTCGTACTTGCGTTTCGCTGTTCCACGTGAAAGACGTATTGTTGTTGCAGTGCGCTATTTCGTGTGCTTTTCGTTTGCAATTAGCCTATCGTTCATTCATAATGTGGCCGAAAAAACTTTCTGCAAGTGAAAAGAAGAAGCGTAAAGTGCTCTCGATGGAAACAAAGAAATTATTGATAAATATGAGCGAGGTCCTCCTCCACCAAGAACTTCGTCTTCAGCCAGCATCGCCTCACTCAAAAGGCGATGGAAAAAGGTGCTTCGACTTACGAAAATGTTGACTTACGAAAGACCCTCTGGAATGAATTTATTTCGTAAGTCGGGTTTCCACTTTATTAAGTTTCCCAGACACTGGAGTTATTGTTCACTGCATGTCTTCAGTCATTAAAATTACCTATACCTAAGACAAGTCTATGCAATTTGCTGTTATTTCAGGAAATTTAATAACTAATGTGTGATATTTTAAGGAAAACAAATGGAGTCAAATATTTCCTGTGAGGTAAAAACACTCTTTACTGTGTCTTTTATTATCACAGGAGGGTTCTGTATAGAGATGCACCGATTGCAATTTTCTTGGTCAGTTTAGATGTTTTTCTGATCTGCCGTTACTGATTTTTGCAGGCTTTTAACTGACAACAGTTACAAACAAAACTCCACCTTTGTTCCGTGTAAAATAAACTGTAATTGTCAATAAACTTGACAATTACAGGATCTTTTTTAAAATTTAAACTACTTCAGTGCAGTATAAATAATTAACTGAAAATAAGCTGTTGTACACCCACATTTAGCTGAAATGACTTCACCAGATAACAAGACATTGTCTTCTTTTTCTCTGTAATTTTCCTCATAACCGCTTTGATCCTTTGCTCATCCTCAGGCTGCCTCTGGGCTCTGGATAGCTTTAGCTACTTTTCCTCTGTTAGTTTCTTTAAAATGTCCATGTTTAAATATCTCTTTAGATTTGTTGTTCTGAACTTTTTTGTTTGTTTGATTAAGCCACCCTTGTTTCTTATCTCACTTCCGTGCTAACAGTGTAGCATGTGGGTAGGTGTGCAACTAATAGCCTGTGCTGCTGTATGTGAGTCATACGTACATTAAAAGGACTGGCTTATAATCGGTCATATGGGAGTCTGACTGATCACCAGACAAGGTGTAAAACACTGAAAATAAGCTGATTCCAATTTATGAACGGTCAATCGGTGCATCTCTACTTTTGCATTCATGACTTGATGCAGGTAATTTACTAAAGGTCATGACATCTCACGACACATCCTGTGGGTGACTAACAGTTTTCGAGGTAATCTGCAGAGCTCCTTTTACCGTATTCTGGCTTCAGAAACGTATAAGGTGTAGAACAGGGTAATGGGTTTTTAAAAAAATGAAAGAGGAAAAAAAAAAAAAATTGAGATTGCATGTCTTATAACCCGATATACTCCAGAGGTATACCTATACAATAGTGACAGGTAGATGGTGCCTCATGGAGTGTAGCACATTACCCCTATTGTGTCGATGGGGGTGTTGAGGTGTTCATTAATAGCGACACCTACTGGATTTAACAGTGCATTGCAGGCAGGGTGGAGAGAGACTGAACTAGGTTCTGAATACTAAATGAGTGAAGGGTCCTTCTTTATGTAACCAGCTGGTGATATAGTCCAATTAATTTGATTATAACAAAATAATGTATTTGAAAAATATAGGGCGACCGTGGCTCAGGGGGTTGGGAAGCGCATCTGTAACCGGAAGGTTGCCTGTTCAATCCCCGGGCTCTCTGTCCTGGTCGTTGTGTCCTTGGGCAAGACACTTTACCCTACCGCCTACTGGTGTTGGGCAGAGGGGCCGATGGCGCGATATGGCAGCCTCGCTTCTGTCAGTCTGCCCCAGGGCAGCTGTGGCTACAACTGTAGCTGCCTCCACCAGTGTGTGAATGTGAGAGTGAATGAATAGTGGCATTGTAAAGCGCTTTGGGTGCCTTGAAAAGCGCTAAATAAATCCAATCCATTATTATTATTATTATTAGTATGTCAAATGCAGAATTCACAAATCTTTTTTTTTTTTCCTTGTGTATGTGGGCGGGAGTTAAACGATCCCAGATTGGAAAAATGTTCTTTTTCCTCCATGGTCCCTTTGTGTAGTGGGTGATGACAAGCCAAAAATTTAAAAGCACAAATGGCACTTAAAGTGGTCTCGTCTACTCCTCAGCACAAATGCGAATGATTCAAAAGTTGCGCTTACGTGTCAGACACTGCTGTTCAGCACAGCAGCTGTTTCACCTGTCACATGATTTTTCTTACAGCGTTGCATGCACTGATGTGGGGTTACGCTGATTGTTATAGCTATAACATACTGGGTTAAGAGATTCCACTGTTAGGCTAATTAGTTAAAAATGTGAGAGGTATGAAGAACTAAGTGTGTTGTGCATGACTGGTGCCATGGCATTAAAGATGTAAAACTTTCTTTAAACAGTCTTTAAATCCCTCTGACACTGATCAAACTCCTGATTGGTTATATTCCTAAGCATATTATTGTACGGTAACTTGCAGTGCTTGTTTCCATTCCTCTTCTCCCTTTTACCACTTTCTCTCTTTTCTCCTGCCTTCTTGCTGCTCTGTCGTTTGGGTGGATATTTGTCCAGGGTGTTGGATGAAGACTTCTACAAGCAACCCTTCTCTGAGCTCATTGGTTATGTGTATGTTGCTCCAACTAACATCCTCCTCTTATTGTTTATTTGTTTTGTTTTTTTCCCCCCATTGTCAACAGCCATTGACATCACACATCTCTTAGAGCATCAGTTTACCTTCTTTCTGCTGCCATGTGTTACTTTCTCCTTCAGTCATACATTTGAAATGCCTGGATTCATAATCGTTACTTTACCTATCCAGCTTGAACTTTTTTCAAATATAACCTGCATTTATAATTTGAACTCCATATCCATATCATCTGCATGACATTTGTGAGTTGATGCCTGTCGGTATATTTCAGTAACGCATGCCATCACATCCATGGAACTCAAATGAATACTTTCACAACTGTGCCCATGTTAATTTCTCATTCATTTCTCTTTGATTCTCTTCAGCAACTCATTATCCAAATGCATTTCATAAATTTCTAACAATTAACACCTGCTTAAACCAACTGTGTAAAAATTAATGAAAATGTTTTGGGTTTTTTTCCACTTAACAACTTTAATGTTGGTTTTCTTGTTTTACTTACAAGTAAGATATGTAGAGATGGTTTGAAGCAATTGTGTGTGGTTTTTCTTTTCCTTAATCTCATATATTCTAGTCATGGCCAAAAGTTTTGAGAATAATACACTTACTGGTTTTCAAAGTTTGCTGCTTCATTGTTTTTAGATTTAAAAAAAAAAAAAAAAAAAAAATTCTCAGTTGTTTCTGTGATGTAAACCAGTATAATTACAAGCACTTCATAAGTTTCACAGGCTTTTATTGGTAATTACATCAACTTTATGCAAAGAGTCAATATTTGCTGGCTCTTCTTTTTCAAGGCCTCTGCAGTCGCCCAGGCATGCTGTCAGTCGACTTCTGAGCCAAATCCTGAGTGATGGCGACACATTTTATTTATTTACTTTTTTCATAATCACTGCTTGGAGTTTGTCACAGTTAGCAGGTTTTTGCTTGTTCACCCACATCTTGAGGATTGACCAGCGTTCTCAATTGGATTAAGGCCTGGATAGTTTCCTGGTCATGGACCTTAAATTTCAATGTTTTGTTCCCTGAGCCACTTAGTTATCACTTTGGCCTCATGGTATGGTATTCCATCATTCTGGCAAAGGCATTGTTATTCACCAAACTGTTCTTGGGTGGTTGGAAGAAGTTGCTGGATGTTTTGGTAGCATTCTTTATTGGGTGAATGCCATGGGCCAGGAGTGTTGAACTCCAGGCCTCGAGGGCCGGATATATCTTCACACTCCTGACACTCACGGTTAAAGAATTTTTTTTGATACCGTTTCCCCATGAATTATGTTTGTTTCAGGATAGGAAATCAGTCGTCCTCTCAGATTTCAAACTCTGGAATTGAAGCGCCTTTTTTCTCTCGTATTCGTTCGTTTTCACGGCAAAGAAGGAAATTGCTAAACTGAAGCAGCAAACTTTGTGTAGACGGTAAATCATTTCACTTCACAATGGTACTTTTGAGGTTTCTTAGTATTATATAAACATCAGATAGCATATAAATAATTAAGAAAACCGTAATTATTTAGAAACATATGCCAGGTTTTTTCTTAAATGCTGAATGAGCCTGGAGTTCGTTTCCAGGCAGTAGTAATTATTGCATGCATTTATTTATTTTTTATATACAAGAAATGTGAAGATATCAAATCGTGGATACACAACTGCTTCAAACTGAGCTGTGTTCATGCTTTATTAGAATGTTAAGATGACCTGCTGATACGCCCAGCTAGCTATCGAATAGCTTGAGCTGTGCAGCCTTTGGTTCTGCTATCAAATTACTTGGGTATATCCATTAGCCTTCATTGTGGTGTGCACGTTTTGTTGCTGTCAGCTTAGTTGCCAAATGTAAGAATTTAGATTGGTGCAAAACCTGGTTTCATGTAAAGAAATTCCAGGCCTCTTGTTATTCCTACATTGCCTCCAGCATTTTAAAGTGTTTTGTTTCTTTCTTGTTGAGCTGCTCATCTGAAAATTAGCATCACGTTACCGCTGTCTTTGTGTTATTTGAATAGTCCTTTTCTCAAAATGTGCACACCCGTGAAGCTTTCCAACTTATTGTTAGCTTGTACTCACCTAAACACAGAATGAAATTTTAGTCTTAGTAATGCATAATAACACTGAATCTTAATCGCTCTACTTCAGTCTTCCTCCATCTGATTGGTGTCACTCTATACCTACTATTTGGAGGAAGTGAGAATTGGAGTGTTATTTGCAAATGTAGGAACATTGTGTGTTTATAATTCATGAAAAATAAGTGAGCTGTTGGACTCTGTAGATCAGATTACTGAGATGATGCAGATGGTTAAATTTATTAACTTTATTACAGATTGAGAAGCTGATATTTTATTTATAGAAAACATAGAAGATCAGTTCAGTTTAGCAAACCAAAGGCTGCACACTAATCATTTTCATTTTTAGGAAAATAAAGCCAAAAGAAAAATGTTGCTTTTGCATGCTGACTTTAAACATCTGCATTTGAGCTCATTTTTGTTGTCTTTTATTTCACCCCCCCCCCCTCTCTCTTTCTTTCTCTCTCTCCTAAATTCTGACTTGTGAAACTGTTTCTCCCTGTTTTCTTTTCCTATGCACCTTAAAGCACACATATTAACCATCCTTGCTACCGCCTAGACCAGTTAAGTAAAAATATAAAACCCCAGAATTTCAAAATACTTTATCATTTTCACAGGGGTTAGATGCAGTTCTGTCTGTGTATGTGTTTATAGTGCATTGCAGAGGTACCCAGTTGAATAGCACAAGAGTTAGATCCAGAGCCTGGAGTTTGGTATAATGTTCCTCCTGTGATGTTGTGGTCCTTCTAGTCCCCTGTGTGTTATAGATGGTTGTGAAAGTGAATGCTCATTAGCTTCTCACCTTCCCTATTTTTCTTTGTGTACTGTGTTTAAGTTATTAGCTCAGGTGGGGTGGAGACTACAAAAGATCCTTTTAAGTAGAACCAAAGAATAGCATTGAGTTTCATGTTTGTGGGTGGGGTGTCACAAGAGTTTAGCCATATCTGTGGCTTGCATCTCAAATTGCCTTGTAATAGTGGAACTGATCCATTTAATTTATTTTTTATTTATTTTTATTTATTTATTTTTGTTCTTGTTTGCATTTGTTTAACTACATAAGTAATCTTTGTAAAGGCCTTTTTTTGGTCTTTGATGGATTTAATGAAGCCACACCCGTGCCTAAATATTTAAAAGTTAATTATCTGTTTGGCATTTGAGACACATAATTTCAACGTCAGCGCATTCCTTGCCACAGCCGAAACACCCCGCTTTTCTGCTTGCCAATGCATGCCTAATGCATTTTTTTTTCTTCGTTTTGTTGTTTTTCTGCTAGGCTTGATTAAAAATCTGAACATGTATTACTGTTCCTATTAATCAAGGACAAGTATACAGATAACTACATATCACTATACTTGGTTCTTGTTGAGTTCCTTAATGAACAGCAATTTTATCCAGCCAGAAATACATTTTTCTTAATTTATTGTTGTTATTGTTGTTATTATTATTATTATTATTATTATTATTATTATTATTATTATTATTATTATTATTTGGGGGGTGGGTTGGTTGTTTTTGGCTTGAGCTTGATTTCTCATTGTTGTGTATATATCTCCCCCTGATGTTGTTGAGAGTAGAATATACAGGTGACTTGCTGTATTCTGTAAAGTGGGGGGCATGCCACAGGTAATGAAGCCGGGAAAGCTTGTTCCTTGTTGATTACTCAGTTTTGGGAGTAAAGATAGATGGATGTTTGTGTGTAGTGATTGGACTGTCCAGCCCTGAGGTAGACGCTGCTGAACTAAAAAAGTCCAACCCAGACAAAATCAGATGGAAAAACTGAGTTTTTAATGCCAGGCTTAAAGTTCAATTTCAGTGTAACCAAAACTGAGAACTTGAGTCAAAATTTCACTGTGTGCGCCTCTGACTTTGTCTAAAGAACTTGTATGTGATGTTAGTCAGCAGAGATCTTTTTCAGGGCTGCACAGCTGTGTATCTTACGACTTCACACACTGATGGGCTCGCTCTTCTGTCTTTTCCTCCTTTAATGCTTACAGGGCGGCTGAGGAAGCCATGATTTCAGATCTGGATGAGAACAACCCAGGCACAGAGTGGGAGCGGGTGGCACGGCTCTGTGACTTTAATCCCAAGTCCAGCAAGCAGGCTAAGGATGTGTCCCGCATGCGTTCGGTCCTCATCTCCCTGAAGCAGTCCCCACTAGTCCGCTAGACACCCAAGGCTGCTCGGGAAATCATTCCATATCATCTTTTTCCATGACACGTCAACGAAACCAACTTCTCATGCCCCTCCATTTGTATTCTGATATCAAGGGGCACTTACACCCCTGTGTCCATATCTGTCAGTCATGCACAGCCTTGTTTCCCCCACCTCACAGGGTATAGTCACTTGCCTTACCCTGATGTATTTCCTCCTGGCAGGGCTGTAAAGATTAGCCTTGATGTACCTGCTCACTATTTTCTGCCCCTTAAAGATTTTACCTATACACCTCTTTAATAAATCAGTCAAGACTTTGTTTCCCTTGTTTAGTAGAAATGAAATCAAGGACAGATCTACACAAGGTCTCAAGGTGTGCGTGACAGTTGTGCAAGGGTGGTGAGTTGGGACACTAAAAGGGAAGGGCTGACATTTGTTTGGGCCAACAGCTACACTACAGTGCTTTACAATG